>NW_026991847.1:0-129559 GCF_029215605.1 Mirounga angustirostris
AGGGGGCCTGTGCTGCCATGACTTGCTGTTTGTTCCCCCCAAGACTTGGCCTGAAACCACGCGGGTTCGTTACCGGGGCCTTGATGTCTTGACGTGAGCGCTCTGGATCTGCAGGGCCCCTCCTGAAATTGGGATGGAGATCATGTGAGCATTGCCCCCTGGAACTCGAGGACTGGGCATGGGATCACACCAGATTTGCATGAGCCGTCCCGAGATTTGGATGGAGCTCCCCTGAAGTCAGACGCTCTTTGTCCCATAGAGCTCCCCGAGATCCCAGGAGCATTGAGTGCGTTCCTCCGACGCATGGACGGAGGAGACGCCAGATTTGACCCCGAATCTCCCTGACTGGGCCCGACAGCACTCGAACATTGCATGTGGTCCCCTCGGTTTGGACTGAGAAGGGGCGAGCTATGCCCTGCAGCTCACTGACTGCGCCCGAGGTCTCAAGAGATTTGGATGAGTTCTGGGGAGGTCCGGACTACGATCCGTTAACCTCGGGTCCTGCGAGTGGCCGAACAGATGGGAGATTCCACCAGATTCGGAGATTCCTCACGAGATTCGCACTAAGATCAACGAGACAGGTGCCTCACCATCTCTCTGATCATTCCTGACATCTCAGGACATATCCATATCTCTTCCGAGTTTTGGACGGATATGCCGAAACGTGTGTCTGGGAACTCGCATGCAGGGCTTGAGATCTCTTGAGATGTGGGTCAGGGCCTCCAAAATTTAGACTGCGATCCCATGAGTTTATCTGCTCGAGACCCCTGACTGGGGTGAGACCTCAGGGTTTTGGCTCCGTTCTAATGACAATTGGATTTCAACCCCCTTGGGATTGCTTCTGGATCTCGCTAACTGGGCCAGAGGTCCCCACGAGATTTGCCTGAGCATTCCCGCGTTTTACCTGAAGTCTGATGAACTTAGATGCTGTTTCTCATCCAGTGGCCGGTGGCCCCAGGAGACTTGAGTGCGTTCTTCCGAGGCTGGGGCCGTGATCACGTGACATATGCCCGTGAATCTCCCTGACAGGGCCAGGGTTTGTTGACATTTGGATGGGTTCTCCTGGGCATCGGCCGAGATCACCCCGGAGTGGCATCGGGATCCCCTAACTTGGGCACAAACACTCAAGAGGTTTTGACGAGTTCTGGCTCGATTTGGAATCAGATCCCACGAGACTGGCTCCTGGCATCCACGGATTGGACCAGCACTCTCCCAAGTGTCGGAGGTGGCGGGGCACATTCAGACGGAGACCACGTGACATGTACCCCTGGATCTCGTCGAGTACACCTGACATTCCGAGACTTTGGCACAGTTGTCCTGAGATACGGACACCTAACCGAGATGTTTGCCTGGGAGTGGCCGATCAGGCCTGAGTTCTCACGGGATTTGGATCCGGTGTTCCGAGGTTTGGACTGTGGCCCCATGGAATTTGGCCCTGGATCTGGCTTCCAGGGCCTGAGGTCCGACGAGATGTCGACAAGCACTGCTGAGAATGGGATTCAGGTCCTCCGCGAATTGCCCGCGGAAGCCACTGAGGCATCCTGAGGTTTGACGAGATGGGGTTTGTTCTCCAAGGTTCGCCCGAAAGCACTCAGGTTTGGAGCCTGGTTCGCACCGTCCGGACGTGAGCACTCAGGAGCATTGGATGAGTTCTGCCGCAAAGGTGATTGAGAGCTCAGGAGTTGGACACTGGGTCTCCCTGAGGTGACTGGGATCGACCGCGGTTTGGAGGAGTACTCCCGAGATTTGGACTGAGATATGCTGAAGTTGAACCCTCGGTCTAACAGAGAGGCCTTGTCCTGAGATCCCGAAGGATTGGAGTCAGCGCCTCCGACCGGAGATCACGGGAGGTTTGCCTGTGAATCTCCCTGAAAAGCCCCGAGAACCCTGAAGCTGGGGAGGACACCTCCCGAGATTTGGACTGAGAGCAGCTGAGATTCGCCCCCGGATCTCACGGAAAGGGGCCGAGGTCTCAAGAGGGTTTGTGGAGCTCTGTCGACATTTGAACTCAGAAACGGCGCACGTGGCCACAGGTTTTAGAGGAACGGGCCAGAGCTCCAACGTCGTTGGGAGATCTCGAACGCGATGCCGACGGAGATCACGTGCCGTGTGTCCCTGGGTCTCGCTGACTTTTCCTGAGATCTCCGGGGATTCGCGCAGTTCTACCGAGATTTGGACGGCTATCTTGAGCCAAGCGACCTCCTTATCCTCCCCAAGGCCGGAGACCTCGTTCCCTGGGGGCCAGGTGTCCCCAGACGTGGGCTGGGATGCCATTTGATTTGCCCTTCCATCTGGCTGCCTGGCTCCGTGGTCTCCTGCGGTTTGGAGGCGCTCTTCCGAGATGCAGACTAAAAGCATGAGAATTTTGCCCCCCGGTACTGCAGAGGGGGCCTGTGCTGCCATGACTTGCGGTTTGTTCCCCCCAAGATTTGGCCTGAAACCACGCGGGGTTGGAACCCGGGCCTTGATATCCGGACCTGAGCGCTCTGGAACTTCAGGGCCCCTCCTGAAATTGGGATGGAAATCACGTGAGCATTGCCCCCTGGATCTCGAGGACTGGGTATGGGATCACGGCAGATTTGCATGAGCCGTCCCGAGATTTGGACGGAGCTCCCCTGAAGTCAGGTGCTCTCTGTCCCACAGAGCTCCCCGAGATCCCAGGAGTTTTGAGTGAGTTCTTCCGAGGCTTGGACGGAGGAGACACCATATTTGATCCCGAATCTCCCTGACTGGGCCCGACAGTGCTCGAACATTGCATGTGGTCCCCTAGGTTTGGACTGAGAAGGGGCGAGCTTTGCCCTGCCGCTCACTGACGGCGCCCGAGGTCTCAAGAGATTTGGATGAGTTCTGGGGAGGTCTGGACTACGATCCGGTGACCTCGGGCCCTGCCAGTGGCCGAACGGACCGGAGATTCCACCAGATTCGGAGATTCCTCGTGAGATTCGCCCTGAGAACAACGAGACAGGTGCCTCTCGATCTCTCTGATCATTCCTGACATCTCAGGACATTTCCATAGCTCTTCCGATATTTGGACGGATATGCCGACACGTGTTTCCAGGAACTCGCAGGCAGGGCCTGAGATCTCATGAGATGTGGGTCAGGGCCTCCAAAATTTAGACTGCGATCCCATGAGTTTAATTGCTTGAGACCCCTGACTGGGGTGAGACCTCAGGGATTTGGTTTCGTTCTAATGACAATTGGATTTCAACCCCCTGGGGATTGCTTCTGGATCTCGCTAACTGGGCCAGAGGTCCCCCCGGAATTTGCGTGTGTGTTCCCGTGTTACGCCTAAAGTCAGATGAACTTAGATGCTGTTTCTCACGCAACGGACAGTGGCCCCGCAAGATTTGAGTGCGTTCTTCCGAGCCTGGGGCTGTGATCACGTGACATATGTCCGTGAATCTCCCTGACAGGGCCAGGGGTTCTTGACATTTGAATGAGTTCTCCTGGACTTTGGCTGAGATCACCCGGATTCCATAACTTGGGCACAAACCACTAAAGAGATTTTGACGAGTTCCAGCTCGATTTGGAATCCGATCCCACGAGACTGGCTCCTGGCATTCACGGATTGGACCAGCGTTCTCACAAGTGTCGGAGGTGGCGAGCCTCATTCAGACGGAGACCACGTGACATGTGCCCCTCGATCTCGGCGAGTACACCTGACATTTCGAGGCTTTGGCACAGTTGTCCTGAGATTCGGACACCTACACGGAGACGTTTGCCTGGGAGAGTCCGACGGGTCCTGAGTTCTCACAGGATTTGGATCCGGTGTTCCGAGGTGTGGACTGCGGCCCCATGAGATTTGGCCCTGGATCTGGCTTCCTGGGCCTGTGGTCCCATGAGATGTCGACGAGCACTCCTGAGAATTGGATTCAGGTCCCCTGCGAATTGCCCTCGGAAGCCACTGAGGGGTCCCGAGCTTTGACAAGATGGGGTTTGTTCTCCAAGGTTCGCACGAAAGCACTCAGGTTTGGAGCCTGGTTCGCACCGTCCGGACGTGAGGACTCAGGGGCATTGGGTGGGTTCTGCTGCAAAGGTGATTGAGAGCTCAGGAGTTGGGCCCTGGGTCGCCCTGATGGTGACCGGGGTCGACCGAGGTTTGGAGGCTTTCTCCCGAGATTTGGACTGAGATTTGTGAAGTTGAACCCTGTGTCTAACAGAGAGGCCTTGGCCTGAGATCCCGTGGGTTGGAGTCAGCGCATCCGACCGGAGATCATGGGAGTTTTGCCTGTGAATCTCCCTGAAATTGTCCGAGAACCCTGAAGCTGGGGAGGAGACCTCCCGAGATTTGGACTGAGATCAGCTGAGATTCGCCCCCGGATCTCACCGAAAGGGGTCGAAGTCTCAAGGTGGTTTCAGGAGCTCTGGCGACATTTGAAATCCGAAACGGTGCACGTAGCCACAGGTTGTAGTGGAACGCACCAGAGCTCCCACGAGGTTGGGAGATTGCAAACGCGATGTCGACGGAGATCATGTGCGTGTCTCCCTGGGTCTCGCTGACGTTTCCTGAGACCTCAGGGCATTCGCGCAGTTCTACCGAGATTTGGACGACTATCCTGAGCCAAGCGACCTCCATAACCTCCACAAGGCCCGAGATCTTGTTCCATTGGGGCCAGGTGTCCCCAGACGTGTGCTGCGATCCCACTTGGTTTGTCTTTCCATCTCGCTGCCTGGCCCCGTTGTATCCTGCGGTTTGGAGGCGCTCTCCCGAGATGCAGACTAAAACCATGAGAGCTTTGCCCCCGGGTCTTGCAGAGGGGGCCTGTGCTGCCATGACTTGCTGTTTGTTCCCCCCAAGACTTGGCCTGAAACCACGCGGGTTCGTTACCGGGGCCTTGATGTCTTGACGTGAGCGCTCTGGATCTGCAGGGCCCCTCCTGAAATTGGGATGGAGATCATGTGAGCATTGCCCCCTGGAACTCGAGGACTGGGCATGGGATCACACCAGATTTGCATGAGCCGTCCCGAGATTTGGATGGAGCTCCCCTGAAGTCAGACGCTCTTTGTCCCATAGAGCTCCCCGAGATCCCAGGAGCATTGAGTGCGTTCCTCCGACGCATGGACGGAGGAGACGCCAGATTTGACCCCGAATCTCCCTGACTGGGCCCGACAGCACTCGAACATTGCATGTGGTCCCCTCGGTTTGGACTGAGAAGGGGCGAGCTATGCCCTGCAGCTCACTGACTGCGCCCGAGGTCTCAAGAGATTTGGATGAGTTCTGGGGAGGTCCGTACTACGATCCGGTAACCTCGGGTCCTGCGAGTGGCCGAACAGATGGGAGATTCCACCAGATTCGGAGATTCCTCACGAGATACGCACTAAGATCAACGAGACAGGTGCCTCACCATCTCTCTGATCATTCCTGACATCTCAGGACATATCCATATCTCTTCCGAGTTTTGGACGGATATGCCGAAACGTGTGTCTGGGAACTCGCATGCAGGGCTTGAGATCTCTTGAGATGTGGGTCAGGGCCTCCAAAATTTAGACTGCGATCCCATGAGTTTATCTGCTCGAGACCCCTGACTGGGGTGAGACCTCAGGGTTTTGGCTCCGTTCTAATGACAATTGGATTTCAACCCCCTTGGGATTGCTTCTGGATCTCGCTAACTGGGCCAGAGGTCCCCACGAGATTTGCCTGAGCATTCCCGCGTTTTACCTGAAGTCTGATGAACTTAGATGCTGTTTCTCATCCAGTGGCCGGTGGCCCCAGGAGACTTGAGTGCGTTCTTCCGAGGCTGGGGCCGTGATCACGTGACATATGCCCGTGAATCTCCCTGACAGGGCCAGGGTTTGTTGACATTTGGATGGGTTCTCCTGGGCATCGGCCGAGATCACCCCGGAGTGGCATCGGGATCCCCTAACTTGGGCACAAACACTCAAGAGGTTTTGACGAGTTCTGGCTCGATTTGGAATCAGATCCCACGAGACTGGCTCCTGGCATCCACGGATTGGACCAGCACTCTCCCAAGTGTCGGAGGTGGCGGGGCACATTCAGACGGAGACCACGTGACATGTACCCCTGGATCTCGTCGAGTACACCTGACATTCCGAGACTTTGGCACAGTTGTCCTGAGATACGGACACCTAACCGAGATGTTTGCCTGGGAGTGGCCGATCAGGCCTGAGTTCTCACGGGATTTGGATCCGGTGTTCCGAGGTTTGGACTGTGGCCCCATGGAATTTGGCCCTGGATCTGGCTTCCAGGGCCTGAGGTCCGACGAGATGTCGACAAGCACTGCTGAGAATGGGATTCAGGTCCTCCGCGAATTGCCCGCGGAAGCCACTGAGGCATCCTGAGGTTTGACGAGATGGGGTTTGTTCTCCAAGGTTCGCCCGAAAGCACTCAGGTTTGGAGCCTGGTTCGCACCGTCCGGACGTGAGCACTCAGGAGCATTGGATGAGTTCTGCCGCAAAGGTGATTGAGAGCTCAGGAGTTGGACACTGGGTCTCCCTGAGGTGACTGGGATCGACCGCGGTTTGGAGGAGTACTCCCGAGATTTGGACTGAGATATGCTGAAGTTGAACCCTCGGTCTAACAGAGAGGCTTTGTCCTGAGATCCCGAAGGATTGGAGTCAGCGCCTCCGACCGGAGATCACGGGAGGTTTGCCTGTGAATCTCCCTGAAAAGCCCCGAGAACCCTGAAGCTGGGGAGGACACCTCCCGAGATTTGGACTGAGAGCAGCTGGGATTCGCCCCCGGATCTCACGGAAAGGGGCCGAGGTCTCAAGAGGGTTTGTGGAGCTCTGTCGACATTTGAACTCAGAAACGGCGCACGTGGCCACAGGTTTTAGAGGAACGGGCCAGAGCTCCAACGTCGTTGGGAGATCTCGAACGCGATGCCGACGGAGATCACGTGCCGTGTGTCCCTGGGTCTCGCTGACTTTTCCTGAGATCTCCGGGGATTCGCGCAGTTCTACCGAGATTTGGACGGCTATCTTGAGCCAAGCGACCTCCTTATCCTCCCCAAGGCCGGAGACCTCGTTCCCTGGGGGCCAGGTGTCCCCAGACGTGGGCTGGGATCCCATTTGATTTGCCCTTCCATCTGGCTGCCTGGCTCCGTGGTCTCCTGCGGTTTGGAGGCGCTCTTCCGAGATGCAGACTAAAAGCACGAGAATTTTGCCCCCCGGTACTGCAGAGGGGGCCTGTGCTGCCATGACTTGCGGTTTGTTCCCCCCAAGATTTGGCCTGAAACCACGCGGGGTTGGAACCCGGGCCTTGATATCCGGACCTGAGCGCTCTGGAACTTCAGGGCCCCTCCTGAAATTGGGATGGAAATCACGTGAGCATTGCCCCCTGGATCTCGAGGACTGGGTATGGGATCACGGCAGATTTGCATGAGCCGTCCCGAGATTTGGACGGAGCTCCCCTGAAGTCAGGTGCTCTCTGTCCCACAGAGCTCCCCGAGATCCCAGGAGTTTTGAGTGAGTTCTTCCGAGGCTTGGACGGAGGAGACACCATATTTGATCCCGAATCTCCCTGACTGGGCCCGACAGTGCTCGAACATTGCATGTGGTCCCCTAGGTTTGGACTGAGAAGGGGCGAGCTTTGCCCTGCCGCTCACTGACGGCGCCCGAGGTCTCAAGAGATTTGGATGAGTTCTGGGGAGGTCTGGACTACGATCCGGTGACCTCGGGCCCTGCCAGTGGCCGAACGGACCGGAGATTCCACCAGATTCGGAGATTCCTCGTGAGATTCGCCCTGAGAACAACGAGACAGGTGCCTCTCGATCTCTCTGATCATTCCTGACATCTCAGGACATTTCCATAGCTCTTCCGATATTTGGACGGATATGCCGACACGTGTTTCCAGGAACTCGCAGGCAGGGCCTGAGATCTCATGAGATGTGGGTCAGGGCCTCCAAAATTTAGACTGCGATCCCATGAGTTTAATTGCTTGAGACCCCTGACTGGGGTGAGACCTCAGGGATTTGGTTTCGTTCTAATGACAATTGGATTTCAACCCCCTGGGGATTGCTTCTGGATCTCGCTAACTGGGCCAGAGGTCCCCCCGGAATTTGCGTGTGTGTTCCCGTGTTACGCCTAAAGTCAGATGAACTTAGATGCTGTTTCTCACGCAACGGACAGTGGCCCCGCAAGATTTGAGTGCGTTCTTCCGAGCCTGGGGCTGTGATCACGTGACATATGTCCGTGAATCTCCCTGACAGGGCCAGGGGTTCTTGACATTTGAATGAGTTCTCCTGGACTTTGGCTGAGATCACCCGGATTCCATAACTTGGGCACAAACCACTAAAGAGATTTTGACGAGTTCCAGCTCGATTTTGAATCCGATCCCACGAGACTGGCTCCTGGCATTCACGGATTGGACCAGCGTTCTCACAAGTGTCGGAGGTGGCGAGCCTCATTCAGACGGAGACCACGTGACATGTGCCCCTCGATCTCGGCGAGTACACCTGACATTTCGAGGCTTTGGCACAGTTGTCCTGAGATTCGGACACCTACACGGAGACGTTTGCCTGGGAGAGTCCGACGGGTCCTGAGTTCTCACAGGATTTGGATCCGGTGTTCCGAGGTGTGGACTGCGGCCCCATGAGATTTGGCCCTGGATCTGGCTTCCTGGGCCTGTGGTCCCATGAGATGTCGACGAGCACTCCTGAGAATTGGATTCAGGTCCCCTGCGAATTGCCCTCGGAAGCCACTGAGGGGTCCCGAGCTTTGACAAGATGGGGTTTGTTCTCCAAGGTTCGCACGAAAGCACTCAGGTTTGGAGCCTGGTTCGCACCGTCCGGACGTGAGGACTCAGGGGCATTGGGTGGGTTCTGCTGCAAAGGTGATTGAGAGCTCAGGAGTTGGGCCCTGGGTCGCCCTGATGGTGACCGGGGTCGACCGAGGTTTGGAGGCTTTCTCCCGAGATTTGGACTGAGATTTGTGAAGTTGAACCCTGTGTCTAACAGAGAGGCCTTGGCCTGAGATCCCGTGGGTTGGAGTCAGCGCATCCGACCGGAGATCATGGGAGTTTTGCCTGTGAATCTCCCTGAAATTGTCCGAGAACCCTGAAGCTGGGGAGGAGACCTCCCGAGATTTGGACTGAGATCAGCTGAGATTCGCCCCCGGATCTCACCGAAAGGGGTCGAAGTCTCAAGGTGGTTTGAGGAGCTCTGGCGACATTTGAAATCCGAAACGGTGCACGTAGCCACAGGTTGTAGTGGAACGCACCAGAGCTCCCACGAGGTTGGGAGATTGCAAACGCGATGTCGACGGAGATCATGTGCGTGTCTCCCTGGGTCTCGCTGACGTTTCCTGAGACCTCAGGGCATTCGCGCAGTTCTACCGAGATTTGGACGACTATCCTGAGCCAAGCGACCTCCATAACCTCCACAAGGCCCGAGATCTTGTTCCATTGGGGCAAGGTGTCCCCAGACGTGTGCTGCGATCCCACTTGGTTTGTCTTTCCATCTCGCTGCCTGGCCCCGTTGTATCCTGCGGTTTGGAGGCGCTCTCCCGAGATGCAGACTAAAACCATGAGAGGTTTGCCCCCGGGTCTTGCAGAGGGGGCCTGTGCTGCCATGACTTGCTGTTTGTTCCCCCCAAGACTTGGCCTGAAACCACGCGGGTTCGTTACCGGGGCCTTGATGTCTTGACGTGAGCGCTCTGGATCTGCAGGGCCCCTCCTGAAATTGGGATGGAGATCATGTGAGCATTGCCCCCTGGAACTCGAGGACTGGGCATGGGATCACACCAGATTTGCATGAGCCGTCCCGAGATTTGGATGGAGCTCCCCTGAAGTCAGACGCTCTTTGTCCCATAGAGCTCCCCGAGATCCCAGGAGCATTGAGTGCGTTCCTCCGACGCATGGACGGAGGAGACGCCAGATTTGACCCCGAATCTCCCTGACTGGGCCCGACAGCACTCGAACATTGCATGTGGTCCCCTCGGTTTGGACTGAGAAGGGGCGAGCTATGCCCTGCAGCTCACTGACTGCGCCCGAGGTCTCAAGAGATTTGGATGAGTTCTGGGGAGGTCCGGACTACGATCCGTTAACCTCGGGTCCTGCGAGTGGCCGAACAGATGGGAGATTCCACCAGATTCGGAGATTCCTCACGAGATTCGCACTAAGATCAACGAGACAGGTGCCTCACCATCTCTCTGATCATTCCTGACATCTCAGGACATATCCATATCTCTTCCGAGTTTTGGACGGATATGCCGAAACGTGTGTCTGGGAACTCGCATGCAGGGCTTGAGATCTCTTGAGATGTGGGTCAGGGCCTCCAAAATTTAGACTGCGATCCCATGAGTTTATCTGCTCGAGACCCCTGACTGGGGTGAGACCTCAGGGTTTTGGCTCCGTTCTAATGACAATTGGATTTCAACCCCCTTGGGATTGCTTCTGGATCTCGCTAACTGGGCCAGAGGTCCCCACGAGATTTGCCTGAGCATTCCCGCGTTTTACCTGAAGTCTGATGAACTTAGATGCTGTTTCTCATCCAGTGGCCGGTGGCCCCAGGAGACTTGAGTGCGTTCTTCCGAGGCTGGGGCCGTGATCACGTGACATATGCCCGTGAATCTCCCTGACAGGGCCAGGGTTTGTTGACATTTGGATGGGTTCTCCTGGGCATCGGCCGAGATCACCCCGGAGTGGCATCGGGATCCCCTAACTTGGGCACAAACACTCAAGAGGTTTTGACGAGTTCTGGCTCGATTTGGAATCAGATCCCACGAGACTGGCTCCTGGCATCCACGGATTGGACCAGCACTCTCCCAAGTGTCGGAGGTGGCGGGGCACATTCAGACGGAGACCACGTGACATGTACCCCTGGATCTCGTCGAGTACACCTGACATTCCGAGACTTTGGCACAGTTGTCCTGAGATACGGACACCTAACCGAGATGTTTGCCTGGGAGTGGCCGATCAGGCCTGAGTTCTCACGGGATTTGGATCCGGTGTTCCGAGGTTTGGACTGTGGCCCCATGGAATTTGGCCCTGGATCTGGCTTCCAGGGCCTGAGGTCCGACGAGATGTCGACAAGCACTGCTGAGAATGGGATTCAGGTCCTCCGCGAATTGCCCGCGGAAGCCACTGAGGCATCCTGAGGTTTGACGAGATGGGGTTTGTTCTCCAAGGTTCGCCCGAAAGCACTCAGGTTTGGAGCCTGGTTCGCACCGTCCGGACGTGAGCACTCAGGAGCATTGGATGAGTTCTGCCGCAAAGGTGATTGAGAGCTCAGGAGTTGGACACTGGGTCTCCCTGAGGTGACTGGGATCGACCGCGGTTTGGAGGAGTACTCCCGAGATTTGGACTGAGATATGCTGAAGTTGAACCCTCGGTCTAACAGAGAGGCCTTGTCCTGAGATCCCGAAGGATTGGAGTCAGCGCCTCCGACCGGAGATCACGGGAGGTTTGCCTGTGAATCTCCCTGAAAAGCCCCGAGAACCCTGAAGCTGGGGAGGACACCTCCCGAGATTTGGACTGAGAGCAGCTGAGATTCGCCCCCGGATCTCACGGAAAGGGGCCGAGGTCTCAAGAGGGTTTGTGGAGCTCTGTCGACATTTGAACTCAGAAACGGCGCACGTGGCCACAGGTTTTAGAGGAACGGGCCAGAGCTCCAACGTCGTTGGGAGATCTCGAACGCGATGCCGACGGAGATCACGTGCCGTGTGTCCCTGGGTCTCGCTGACTTTTCCTGAGATCTCCGGGGATTCGCGCAGTTCTACCGAGATTTGGACGGCTATCTTGAGCCAAGCGACCTCCTTATCCTCCCCAAGGCCGGAGACCTCGTTCCCTGGGGGCCAGGTGTCCCCAGACGTGGGCTGGGATGCCATTTGATTTGCCCTTCCATCTGGCTGCCTGGCTCCGTGGTCTCCTGCGGTTTGGAGGCGCTCTTCCGAGATGCAGACTAAAAGCATGAGAATTTTGCCCCCCGGTACTGCAGAGGGGGCCTGTGCTGCCATGACTTGCGGTTTGTTCCCCCCAAGATTTGGCCTGAAACCACGCGGGGTTGGAACCCGGGCCTTGATATCCGGACCTGAGCGCTCTGGAACTTCAGGGCCCCTCCTGAAATTGGGATGGAAATCACGTGAGCATTGCCCCCTGGATCTCGAGGACTGGGTATGGGATCACGGCAGATTTGCATGAGCCGTCCCGAGATTTGGACGGAGCTCCCCTGAAGTCAGGTGCTCTCTGTCCCACAGAGCTCCCCGAGATCCCAGGAGTTTTGAGTGAGTTCTTCCGAGGCTTGGACGGAGGAGACACCATATTTGATCCCGAATCTCCCTGACTGGGCCCGACAGTGCTCGAACATTGCATGTGGTCCCCTAGGTTTGGACTGAGAAGGGGCGAGCTTTGCCCTGCCGCTCACTGACGGCGCCCGAGGTCTCAAGAGATTTGGATGAGTTCTGGGGAGGTCTGGACTACGATCCGGTGACCTCGGGCCCTGCCAGTGGCCGAACGGACCGGAGATTCCACCAGATTCGGAGATTCCTCGTGAGATTCGCCCTGAGAACAACGAGACAGGTGCCTCTCGATCTCTCTGATCATTCCTGACATCTCAGGACATTTCCATAGCTCTTCCGATATTTGGACGGATATGCCGACACGTGTTTCCAGGAACTCGCAGGCAGGGCCTGAGATCTCATGAGATGTGGGTCAGGGCCTCCAAAATTTAGACTGCGATCCCATGAGTTTAATTGCTTGAGACCCCTGACTGGGGTGAGACCTCAGGGATTTGGTTTCGTTCTAATGACAATTGGATTTCAACCCCCTGGGGATTGCTTCTGGATCTCGCTAACTGGGCCAGAGGTCCCCCCGGAATTTGCGTGTGTGTTCCCGTGTTACGCCTAAAGTCAGATGAACTTAGATGCTGTTTCTCACGCAACGGACAGTGGCCCCGCAAGATTTGAGTGCGTTCTTCCGAGCCTGGGGCTGTGATCACGTGACATATGTCCGTGAATCTCCCTGACAGGGCCAGGGGTTCTTGACATTTGAATGAGTTCTCCTGGACTTTGGCTGAGATCACCCGGATTCCATAACTTGGGCACAAACCACTAAAGAGATTTTGACGAGTTCCAGCTCGATTTGGAATCCGATCCCACGAGACTGGCTCCTGGCATTCACGGATTGGACCAGCGTTCTCACAAGTGTCGGAGGTGGCGAGCCTCATTCAGACGGAGACCACGTGACATGTGCCCCTCGATCTCGGCGAGTACACCTGACATTTCGAGGCTTTGGCACAGTTGTCCTGAGATTCGGACACCTACACGGAGACGTTTGCCTGGGAGAGTCCGACGGGTCCTGAGTTCTCACAGGATTTGGATCCGGTGTTCCGAGGTGTGGACTGCGGCCCCATGAGATTTGGCCCTGGATCTGGCTTCCTGGGCCTGTGGTCCCATGAGATGTCGACGAGCACTCCTGAGAATTGGATTCAGGTCCCCTGCGAATTGCCCTCGGAAGCCACTGAGGGGTCCCGAGCTTTGACAAGATGGGGTTTGTTCTCCAAGGTTCGCACGAAAGCACTCAGGTTTGGAGCCTGGTTCGCACCGTCCGGACGTGAGGACTCAGGGGCATTGGGTGGGTTCTGCTGCAAAGGTGATTGAGAGCTCAGGAGTTGGGCCCTGGGTCGCCCTGATGGTGACCGGGGTCGACCGAGGTTTGGAGGCTTTCTCCCGAGATTTGGACTGAGATTTGTGAAGTTGAACCCTGTGTCTAACAGAGAGGCCTTGGCCTGAGATCCCGTGGGTTGGAGTCAGCGCATCCGACCGGAGATCATGGGAGTTTTGCCTGTGAATCTCCCTGAAATTGTCCGAGAACCCTGAAGCTGGGGAGGAGACCTCCCGAGATTTGGACTGAGATCAGCTGAGATTCGCCCCCGGATCTCACCGAAAGGGGTCGAAGTCTCAAGGTGGTTTCAGGAGCTCTGGCGACATTTGAAATCCGAAACGGTGCACGTAGCCACAGGTTGTAGTGGAACGCACCAGAGCTCCCACGAGGTTGGGAGATTGCAAACGCGATGTCGACGGAGATCATGTGCGTGTCTCCCTGGGTCTCGCTGACGTTTCCTGAGACCTCAGGGCATTCGCGCAGTTCTACCGAGATTTGGACGACTATCCTGAGCCAAGCGACCTCCATAACCTCCACAAGGCCCGAGATCTTGTTCCATTGGGGCCAGGTGTCCCCAGACGTGTGCTGCGATCCCACTTGGTTTGTCTTTCCATCTCGCTGCCTGGCCCCGTTGTATCCTGCGGTTTGGAGGCGCTCTCCCGAGATGCAGACTAAAACCATGAGAGCTTTGCCCCCGGGTCTTGCAGAGGGGGCCTGTGCTGCCATGACTTGCTGTTTGTTCCCCCCAAGACTTGGCCTGAAACCACGCGGGTTCGTTACCGGGGCCTTGATGTCTTGACGTGAGCGCTCTGGATCTGCAGGGCCCCTCCTGAAATTGGGATGGAGATCATGTGAGCATTGCCCCCTGGAACTCGAGGACTGGGCATGGGATCACACCAGATTTGCATGAGCCGTCCCGAGATTTGGATGGAGCTCCCCTGAAGTCAGACGCTCTTTGTCCCATAGAGCTCCCCGAGATCCCAGGAGCATTGAGTGCGTTCCTCCGACGCATGGACGGAGGAGACGCCAGATTTGACCCCGAATCTCCCTGACTGGGCCCGACAGCACTCGAACATTGCATGTGGTCCCCTCGGTTTGGACTGAGAAGGGGCGAGCTATGCCCTGCAGCTCACTGACTGCGCCCGAGGACTCAAGAGATTTGGATGAGTTCTGGGGAGGTCCGGACTACGATCCGGTAACCTCGGGTCCTGCGAGTGGCCGAACAGATGGGAGATTCCACCAGATTCGGAGATTCCTCACGAGATACGCACTAAGATCAACGAGACAGGTGCCTCACCATCTCTCTGATCATTCCTGACATCTCAGGACATATCCATATCTCTTCCGAGTTTTGGACGGATATGCCGAAACGTGTGTCTGGGAACTCGCATGCAGGGCTTGAGATCTCTTGAGATGTGGGTCAGGGCCTCCAAAATTTAGACTGCGATCCCATGAGTTTATCTGCTCGAGACCCCTGACTGGGGTGAGACCTCAGGGTTTTGGCTCCGTTCTAATGACAATTGGATTTCAACCCCCTTGGGATTGCTTCTGGATCTCGCTAACTGGGCCAGAGGTCCCCACGAGATTTGCCTGAGCATTCCCGCGTTTTACCTGAAGTCTGATGAACTTAGATGCTGTTTCTCATCCAGTGGCCGGTGGCCCCAGGAGACTTGAGTGCGTTCTTCCGAGGCTGGGGCCGTGATCACGTGACATATGCCCGTGAATCTCCCTGACAGGGCCAGGGTTTGTTGACATTTGGATGGGTTCTCCTGGGCATCGGCCGAGATCACCCCGGAGTGGCATCGGGATCCCCTAACTTGGGCACAAACACTCAAGAGGTTTTGACGAGTTCTGGCTCGATTTGGAATCAGATCCCACGAGACTGGCTCCTGGCATCCACGGATTGGACCAGCACTCTCCCAAGTGTCGGAGGTGGCGGGGCACATTCAGACGGAGACCACGTGACATGTACCCCTGGATCTCGTCGAGTACACCTGACATTCCGAGACTTTGGCACAGTTGTCCTGAGATACGGACACCTAACCGAGATGTTTGCCTGGGAGTGGCCGATCAGGCCTGAGTTCTCACGGGATTTGGATCCGGTGTTCCGAGGTTTGGACTGTGGCCCCATGGAATTTGGCCCTGGATCTGGCTTCCAGGGCCTGAGGTCCGACGAGATGTCGACAAGCACTGCTGAGAATGGGATTCAGGTCCTCCGCGAATTGCCCGCGGAAGCCACTGAGGCATCCTGAGGTTTGACGAGATGGGGTTTGTTCTCCAAGGTTCGCCCGAAAGCACTCAGGTTTGGAGCCTGGTTCGCACCGTCCGGACGTGAGCACTCAGGAGCATTGGATGAGTTCTGCCGCAAAGGTGATTGAGAGCTCAGGAGTTGGACACTGGGTCTCCCTGAGGTGACTGGGATCGACCGCGGTTTGGAGGAGTACTCCCGAGATTTGGACTGAGATATGCTGAAGTTGAACCCTCGGTCTAACAGAGAGGCCTTGTCCTGAGATCCCGAAGGATTGGAGTCAGCGCCTCCGACCGGAGATCACGGGAGGTTTGCCTGTGAATCTCCCTGAAAAGCCCCGAGAACCCTGAAGCTGGGGAGGACACCTCCCGAGATTTGGACTGAGAGCAGCTGGGATTCGCCCCCGGATCTCACGGAAAGGGGCCGAGGTCTCAAGAGGGTTTGTGGAGCTCTGTCGACATTTGAACTCAGAAACGGCGCACGTGGCCACAGGTTTTAGAGGAACGGGCCAGAGCTCCAACGTCGTTGGGAGATCTCGAACGCGATGCCGACGGAGATCACGTGCCGTGTGTCCCTGGGTCTCGCTGACTTTTCCTGAGATCTCCGGGGATTCGCGCAGTTCTACCGAGATTTGGACGGCTATCTTGAGCCAAGCGACCTCCTTATCCTCCCCAAGGCCGGAGACCTCGTTCCCTGGGGGCCAGGTGTCCCCAGACGTGGGCTGGGATCCCATTTGATTTGCCCTTCCATCTGGCTGCCTGGCTCCGTGGTCTCCTGCGGTTTGGAGGCGCTCTTCCGAGATGCAGACTAAAAGCACGAGAATTTTGCCCCCCGGTACTGCAGAGGGGGCCTGTGCTGCCATGACTTGCGGTTTGTTCCCCCCAAGATTTGGCCTGAAACCACGCGGGGTTGGAACCCGGGCCTTGATATCCGGACCTGAGCGCTCTGGAACTTCAGGGCCCCTCCTGAAATTGGGATGGAAATCACGTGAGCATTGCCCCCTGGATCTCGAGGACTGGGTATGGGATCACGGCAGATTTGCATGAGCCGTCCCGAGATTTGGACGGAGCTCCCCTGAAGTCAGGTGCTCTCTGTCCCACAGAGCTCCCCGAGATCCCAGGAGTTTTGAGTGAGTTCTTCCGAGGCTTGGACGGAGGAGACACCATATTTGATCCCGAATCTCCCTGACTGGGCCCGACAGTGCTCGAACATTGCATGTGGTCCCCTAGGTTTGGACTGAGAAGGGGCGAGCTTTGCCCTGCCGCTCACTGACGGCGCCCGAGGTCTCAAGAGATTTGGATGAGTTCTGGGGAGGTCTGGACTACGATCCGGTGACCTCGGGCCCTGCCAGTGGCCGAACGGACCGGAGATTCCACCAGATTCGGAGATTCCTCGTGAGATTCGCCCTGAGAACAACGAGACAGGTGCCTCTCGATCTCTCTGATCATTCCTGACATCTCAGGACATTTCCATAGCTCTTCCGATATTTGGACGGATATGCCGACACGTGTTTCCAGGAACTCGCAGGCAGGGCCTGAGATCTCATGAGATGTGGGTCAGGGCCTCCAAAATTTAGACTGCGATCCCATGAGTTTAATTGCTTGAGACCCCTGACTGGGGTGAGACCTCAGGGATTTGGTTTCGTTCTAATGACAATTGGATTTCAACCCCCTGGGGATTGCTTCTGGATCTCGCTAACTGGGCCAGAGGTCCCCCCGGAATTTGCGTGTGTGTTCCCGTGTTACGCCTAAAGTCAGATGAACTTAGATGCTGTTTCTCACGCAACGGACAGTGGCCCCGCAAGATTTGAGTGCGTTCTTCCGAGCCTGGGGCTGTGATCACGTGACATATGTCCGTGAATCTCCCTGACAGGGCCAGGGGTTCTTGACATTTGAATGAGTTCTCCTGGACTTTGGCTGAGATCACCCGGATTCCATAACTTGGGCACAAACCACTAAAGAGATTTTGACGAGTTCCAGCTCGATTTGGAATCCGATCCCACGAGACTGGCTCCTGGCATTCACGGATTGGACCAGCGTTCTCACAAGTGTCGGAGGTGGCGAGCCTCATTCAGACGGAGACCACGTGACATGTGCCCCTCGATCTCGGCGAGTACACCTGACATTTCGAGGCTTTGGCACAGTTGTCCTGAGATTCGGACACCTACACGGAGACGTTTGCCTGGGAGAGTCCGACGGGTCCTGAGTTCTCACAGGATTTGGATCCGGTGTTCCGAGGTGTGGACTGCGGCCCCATGAGATTTGGCCCTGGATCTGGCTTCCTGGGCCTGTGGTCCCATGAGATGTCGACGAGCACTCCTGAGAATTGGATTCAGGTCCCCTGCGAATTGCCCTCGGAAGCCACTGAGGGGTCCCGAGCTTTGACAAGATGGGGTTTGTTCTCCAAGGTTCGCACGAAAGCACTCAGGTTTGGAGCCTGGTTCGCACCGTCCGGACGTGAGGACTCAGGGGCATTGGGTGGGTTCTGCTGCAAAGGTGATTGAGAGCTCAGGAGTTGGGCCCTGGGTCGCCCTGATGGTGACCGGGGTCGACCGAGGTTTGGAGGCTTTCTCCCGAGATTTGGACTGAGATTTGTGAAGTTGAACCCTGTGTCTAACAGAGAGGCCTTGGCCTGAGATCCCGTGGGTTGGAGTCAGCGCATCCGACCGGAGATCATGGGAGTTTTGCCTGTGAATCTCCCTGAAATTGTCCGAGAACCCTGAAGCTGGGGAGGAGACCTCCCGAGATTTGGACTGAGATCAGCTGAGATTCGCCCCCGGATCTCACCGAAAGGGGTCGAAGTCTCAAGGTGGTTTGAGGAGCTCTGGCGACATTTGAAATCCGAAACGGTGCACGTAGCCACAGGTTGTAGTGGAACGCACCAGAGCTCCCACGAGGTTGGGAGATTGCAAACGCGATGTCGACGGAGATCATGTGCGTGTCTCCCTGGGTCTCGCTGACGTTTCCTGAGACCTCAGGGCATTCGCGCAGTTCTACCGAGATTTGGACGACTATCCTGAGCCAAGCGACCTCCATAACCTCCACAAGGCCCGAGATCTTGTTCCATTGGGGCAAGGTGTCCCCAGACGTGTGCTGCGATCCCACTTGGTTTGTCTTTCCATCTCGCTGCCTGGCCCCGTTGTATCCTGCGGTTTGGAGGCGCTCTCCCGAGATGCAGACTAAAACCATGAGAGGTTTGCCCCCGGGTCTTGCAGAGGGGGCCTGTGCTGCCATGACTTGCTGTTTGTTCCCCCCAAGACTTGGCCTGAAACCACGCGGGTTCGTTACCGGGGCCTTGATGTCTTGACGTGAGCGCTCTGGATCTGCAGGGCCCCTCCTGAAATTGGGATGGAGATCATGTGAGCATTGCCCCCTGGAACTCGAGGACTGGGCATGGGATCACACCAGATTTGCATGAGCCGTCCCGAGATTTGGATGGAGCTCCCCTGAAGTCAGACGCTCTTTGTCCCATAGAGCTCCCCGAGATCCCAGGAGCATTGAGTGCGTTCCTCCGACGCATGGACGGAGGAGACGCCAGATTTGACCCCGAATCTCCCTGACTGGGCCCGACAGCACTCGAACATTGCATGTGGTCCCCTCGGTTTGGACTGAGAAGGGGCGAGCTATGCCCTGCAGCTCACTGACTGCGCCCGAGGTCTCAAGAGATTTGGATGAGTTCTGGGGAGGTCCGGACTACGATCCGGTAACCTCGGGTCCTGCGAGTGGCCGAACAGATGGGAGATTCCACCAGATTCGGAGATTCCTCACGAGATTCGCACTAAGATCAACGAGACAGGTGCCTCACCATCTCTCTGATCATTCCTGACATCTCAGGACATATCCATATCTCTTCCGAGTTTTGGACGGATATGCCGAAACGTGTGTCTGGGAACTCGCATGCAGGGCTTGAGATCTCTTGAGATGTGGGTCAGGGCCTCCAAAATTTAGACTGCGATCCCATGAGTTTATCTGCTCGAGACCCCTGACTGGGGTGAGACCTCAGGGTTTTGGCTCCGTTCTAATGACAATTGGATTTCAACCCCCTTGGGATTGCTTCTGGATCTCGCTAACTGGGCCAGAGGTCTCCACGAGATTTGCCTGAGCATTCCCGCGTTTTACCTGAAGTCTGATGAACTTAGATGCTGTTTCTCATCCAATGGCCGGTGGCCCCAGGAGACTTGAGTGCGTTCTTCCGAGGCTGGGGCCGTGATCACGTGACATATGCCCGTGAATCTCCCTGACAGGGCCAGGGTTTGTTGACATTTGGATGGGTTCTCCTGGGCATCGGCCGAGATCACCCCGGAGTGGCATCGGGATCCCCTAACTTGGGCACAAACACTCAAGAGGTTTTGACGAGTTCTGGCTCGATTTGGAATCAGATCCCACGAGACTGGCTCCTGGCATCCACGGATTGGACCAGCACTCTCCCAAGTGTCGGAGGTGGCGGGGCACATTCAGACGGAGACCACGTGACATGTACCCCTGGATCTCGTCGAGTACACCTGACATTCCGAGACTTTGGCACAGTTGTCCTGAGATACGGACACCTAACCGAGATGTTTGCCTGGGAGTGGCCGATCAGGCCTGAGTTCTCACGGGATTTGGATCCGGTGTTCCGAGGTTTGGACTGTGGCCCCATGGAATTTGGCCCTGGATCTGGCTTCCAGGGCCTGAGGTCCGACGAGATGTCGACAAGCACTGCTGAGAATGGGATTCAGGTCCTCCGCGAATTGCCCGCGGAAGCCACTGAGGCATCCTGAGGTTTGACGAGATGGGGTTTGTTCTCCAAGGTTCGCCCGAAAGCACTCAGGTTTGGAGCCTGGTTCGCACCGTCCGGACGTGAGCACTCAGGAGCATTGG
This sequence comes from Mirounga angustirostris, assembly GCF_029215605.1. Classification (NCBI taxonomy): domain Eukaryota; kingdom Metazoa; phylum Chordata; class Mammalia; order Carnivora; family Phocidae; genus Mirounga; species Mirounga angustirostris. The sequence goes on from NW_026991847.1 coordinate 20,666, forward strand.
ATGAGTTCTGCCGCAAAGGTGATTGAGAGCTCAGGAGTTGGACACTGGGTCTCCCTGAGGTGACTGGGATCGACCGCGGTTTGGAGGAGTACTCCCGAGATTTGGACTGAGATATGCTGAAGTTGAACCCTCGGTCTAACAGAGAGGCCTTGTCCTGAGATCCCGAAGGATTGGAGTCAGCGCCTCCGACCGGAGATCACGGGAGGTTTGCCTGTGAATCTCCCTGAAAAGCCCCGAGAACCCTGAAGCTGGGGAGGACACCTCCCGAGATTTGGACTGAGAGCAGCTGGGATTCGCCCCCGGATCTCACGGAAAGGGGCCGAGGTCTCAAGAGGGTTTGTGGAGCTCTGTCGACATTTGAACTCAGAAACGGCGCACGTGGCCACAGGTTTTAGAGGAACGGGCCAGAGCTCCAACGTCGTTGGGAGATCTCGAACGCGATGCCGACGGAGATCACGTGCCGTGTGTCCCTGGGTCTCGCTGACTTTTCCTGAGATCTCCGGGGATTCGCGCAGTTCTACCGAGATTTGGACGGCTATCTTGAGCCAAGCGACCTCCTTATCCTCCCCAAGGCCGGAGACCTCGTTCCCTGGGGGCCAGGTGTCCCCAGACGTGGGCTGGGATGCCATTTGATTTGCCCTTCCATCTGGCTGCCTGGCTCCGTGGTCTCCTGCGGTTTGGAGGCGCTCTTCCGAGATGCAGACTAAAAGCACGAGAATTTTGCCCCCCGGTACTGCAGAGGGGGCCTGTGCTGCCATGACTTGCGGTTTGTTCCCCCCAAGATTTGGCCTGAAACCACGCGGGGTTGGAACCCGGGCCTTGATATCCGGACCTGAGCGCTCTGGAACTTCAGGGCCCCTCCTGAAATTGGGATGGAAATCACGTGAGCATTGCCCCCTGGATCTCGAGGACTGGGTATGGGATCACGGCAGATTTGCATGAGCCGTCCCGAGATTTGGACGGAGCTCCCCTGAAGTCAGGTGCTCTCTGTCCCACAGAGCTCCCCGAGATCCCAGGAGTTTTGAGTGAGTTCTTCCGAGGCTTGGACGGAGGAGACACCATATTTGATCCCGAATCTCCCTGACTGGGCCCGACAGTGCTCGAACATTGCATGTGGTCCCCTAGGTTTGGACTGAGAAGGGGCGAGCTTTGCCCTGCCGCTCACTGACGGCGCCCGAGGTCTCAAGAGATTTGGATGAGTTCTGGGGAGGTCTGGACTACGATCCGGTGACCTCGGGCCCTGCCAGTGGCCGAACGGACCGGAGATTCCACCAGATTCGGAGATTCCTCGTGAGATTCGCCCTGAGAACAACGAGACAGGTGCCTCTCGATCTCTCTGATCATTCCTGACATCTCAGGACATTTCCATAGCTCTTCCGATATTTGGACGGATATGCCGACACGTGTTTCCAGGAACTCGCAGGCAGGGCCTGAGATCTCATGAGATGTGGGTCAGGGCCTCCAAAATTTAGACTGCGATCCCATGAGTTTAATTGCTTGAGACCCCTGACTGGGGTGAGACCTCAGGGATTTGGTTTCGTTCTAATGACAATTGGATTTCAACCCCCTGGGGATTGCTTCTGGATCTCGCTAACTGGGCCAGAGGTCCCCCCGGAATTTGCGTGTGTGTTCCCGTGTTACGCCTAAAGTCAGATGAACTTAGATGCTGTTTCTCACGCAACGGACAGTGGCCCCGCAAGATTTGAGTGCGTTCTTCCGAGCCTGGGGCTGTGATCACGTGACATATGTCCGTGAATCTCCCTGACAGGGCCAGGGGTTCTTGACATTTGAATGAGTTCTCCTGGACTTTGGCTGAGATCACCCGGATTCCATAACTTGGGCACAAACCACTAAAGAGATTTTGACGAGTTCCAGCTCGATTTGGAATCCGATCCCACGAGACTGGCTCCTGGCATTCACGGATTGGACCAGCGTTCTCACAAGTGTCGGAGGTGGCGAGCCTCATTCAGACGGAGACCACGTGACATGTGCCCCTCGATCTCGGCGAGTACACCTGACATTTCGAGGCTTTGGCACAGTTGTCCTGAGATTCGGACACCTACACGGAGACGTTTGCCTGGGAGAGTCCGACGGGTCCTGAGTTCTCACAGGATTTGGATCCGGTGTTCCGAGGTGTGGACTGCGGCCCCATGAGATTTGGCCCTGGATCTGGCTTCCTGGGCCTGTGGTCCCATGAGATGTCGACGAGCACTCCTGAGAATTGGATTCAGGTCCCCTGCGAATTGCCCTCGGAAGCCACTGAGGGGTCCCGAGCTTTGACAAGATGGGGTTTGTTCTCCAAGGTTCGCACGAAAGCACTCAGGTTTGGAGCCTGGTTCGCACCGTCCGGACGTGAGGACTCAGGGGCATTGGGTGGGTTCTGCTGCAAAGGTGATTGAGAGCTCAGGAGTTGGGCCCTGGGTCGCCCTGATGGTGACCGGGGTCGACTGAGGTTTGGAGGCTTTCTCCCGAGATTTGGACTGAGATTTGTGAAGTTGAACCCTGTGTCTAACAGAGAGGCCTTGGCCTGAGATCCCGTGGGTTGGAGTCAGCGCATCCGACCGGAGATCATGGGAGTTTTGCCTGTGAATCTCCCTGAAATTGTCCGAGAACCCTGAAGCTGGGGAGGAGACCTCCCGAGATTTGGACTGAGATCAGCTGAGATTCGCCCCCGGATCTCACCGAAAGGGGTCGAAGTCTCAAGATGGTTTGAGGAGCTCTGGCGACATTTGAAATCCGAAACGGTGCACGTAGCCACAGGTTGTAGTGGAACGCACCAGAGCTCCCACGAGGTTGGGAGATTGCAAACGCGATGTCGACGGAGATCATGTGCGTGTCTCCCTGGGTCTCGCTGACGTTTCCTGAGACCTCAGGGCATTCGCGCAGTTCTACCGAGATTTGGACGACTATCCTGAGCCAAGCGACCTCCATAACCTCCACAAGGCCCGAGATCTTGTTCCATTGGGGCCAGGTGTCCCCAGACGTGTGCTGTGATCCCACTTGGTTTGTCTTTCCATCTCGCTGCCTGGCCCCGTTGTATCCTGCGGTTTGGAGGCGCTCTCCCGAGATGCAGACTAAAACCATGAGAGGTTTGCCCCCGGGTCTTGCAGAGGGGGCCTGTGCTGCCATGACTTGCTGTTTGTTCCCCCCAAGACTTGGCCTGAAACCACGCGGGTTCGTTACCGGGGCCTTGATGTCTTGACGTGAGCGCTCTGGATCTGCAGGGCCCCTCCTGAAATTCGGATGGAGATCATGTGAGCATTGCCCCCTGGAACTCGAGGACTGGGCATGGGATCACACCAGATTTGCATGAGCCGTCCCGAGATTTGGATGGAGCTCCCCTGAAGTCAGACGCTCTTTGTCCCATAGAGCTCCCCGAGATCCCAGGAGCATTGAGTGCGTTCCTCCGACGCATGGACGGAGGAGACGCCAGATTTGACCCCGAATCTCCCTGACTGGGCCCGACAGCACTCGAACATTGCATGTGGTCCCCTCGGTTTGGACTGAGAAGGGGCGAGCTATGCCCTGCAGCTCACTGACTGCGCCCGAGGTCTCAAGAGATTTGGATGAGTTCTGGGGAGGTCCGGACTACGATCCGGTAACCTCGGGTCCTGCGAGTGGCCGAACAGATGGGAGATTCCACCAGATTCGGAGATTCCTCACGAGATTCGCACTAAGATCAACGAGACAGGTGCCTCACCATCTCTCTGATCATTCCTGACATCTCAGGACATATCCATATCTCTTCCGAGTTTTGGACGGATATGCCGAAACGTGTGTCTGGGAACTCGCATGCAGGGCTTGAGATCTCTTGAGATGTGGGTCAGGGCCTCCAAAATTTAGACTGCGATCCCATGAGTTTATCTGCTCGAGACCCCTGACTGGGGTGAGACCTCAGGGTTTTGGCTCCGTTCTAATGACAATTGGATTTCAACCCCCTTGGGATTGCTTCTGGATCTCGCTAACTGGGCCAGAGATCCCCACGAGATTTGCCTGAGCATTCCCGCGTTTTACCTGAAGTCTGATGAACTTAGATGCTGTTTCTCATCCAATGGCCGGTGGCCCCAGGAGACTTGAGTGCGTTCTTCCGAGGCTGGGGCCGTGATCACGTGACATATGCCCGTGAATCTCCCTGACAGGGCCAGGGTTTGTTGACATTTGGATGGGTTCTCCTGGGCATCGGCCGAGATCACCCCGGAGTGGCATCGGGATCCCCTAACTTGGGCACAAACACTCAAGAGGTTTTGACGAGTTCTGGCTCGATTTGGAATCAGATCCCACGAGACTGGCTCCTGGCATCCACGGATTGGACCAGCACTCTCCCAAGTGTCGGAGGTGGCGGGGCACATTCAGACGGAGACCACGTGACATGTACCCCTGGATCTCGTCGAGTACACCTGACATTCCGAGACTTTGGCACAGTTGTCCTGAGATACGGACACCTAACCGAGATGTTTGCCTGGGAGTGGCCGATCAGGCCTGAGTTCTCACGGGATTTGGATCCGGTGTTCCGAGGTTTGGACTGTGGCCCCATGGAATTTGGCCCTGGATCTGGCTTCCAGGGCCTGAGGTCCGACGAGATGTCGACAAGCACTGCTGAGAATGGGATTCAGGTCCTCCGCGAATTGCCCGCGGAAGCCACTGAGGCATCCTGAGGTTTGACGAGATGGGGTTTGTTCTCCAAGGTTCGCCCGAAAGCACTCAGGTTTGGAGCCTGGTTCGCACCGTCCGGACGTGAGCACTCAGGAGCATTGGATGAGTTCTGCCGCAAAGGTGATTGAGAGCTCAGGAGTTGGACACTGGGTCTCCCTGAGGTGACTGGGATCGACCGCGGTTTGGAGGAGTACTCCCGAGATTTGGACTGAGATATGCTGAAGTTGAACCCTCGGTCTAACAGAGAGGCCTTGGCCTGAGATCCCGAAGGATTGGAGTCAGCGCCTCCGACCGGAGATCACGGGAGGTTTGCCTGTGAATCTCCCTGAAAAGCCCCGAGAACCCTGAAGCTGGGGAGGACACCTCCCGAGATTTGGACTGAGAGCAGCTGGGATTCGCCCCCGGATCTCACGGAAAGGGGCCGAGGTCTCAAGAGGGTTTGTGGAGCTCTGTCGACATTTGAACTCAGAAACGGCGCACGTGGCCACAGGTTTTAGAGGAACGGGCCAGAGCTCCAACGTCGTTGGGAGATCTCGAACGCGATGCCGACGGAGATCACGTGCCGTGTGTCCCTGGGTCTCGCTGACTTTTCCTGAGATCTCCGGGGATTCGCGCAGTTCTACCGAGATTTGGACGGCTATCTTGAGCCAAGCGACCTCCTTATCCTCCCCAAGGCCGGAGACCTCGTTCCCTGGGGGCCAGGTGTCCCCAGACGTGGGCTGGGATGCCATTTGATTTGCCCTTCCATCTGGCTGCCTGGCTCCGTGGTCTCCTGCGGTTTGGAGGCGCTCTTCCGAGATGCAGACTAAAAGCACGAGAATTTTGCCCCCCGGTACTGCAGAGGGGGCCTGTGCTGCCATGACTTGCGGTTTGTTCCCCCCAAGATTTGGCCTGAAACCACGCGGGGTTGGAACCCGGGCCTTGATATCCGGACCTGAGCGCTCTGGAACTTCAGGGCCCCTCCTGAAATTGGGATGGAAATCACGTGAGCATTGCCCCCTGGATCTCGAGGACTGGGTATGGGATCACGGCAGATTTGCATGAGCCGTCCCGAGATTTGGACGGAGCTCCCCTGAAGTCAGGTGCTCTCTGTCCCACAGAGCTCCCCGAGATCCCAGGAGTTTTGAGTGAGTTCTTCCGAGGCTTGGACGGAGGAGACACCATATTTGATCCCGAATCTCCCTGACTGGGCCCGACAGTGCTCGAACATTGCATGTGGTCCCCTAGGTTTGGACTGAGAAGGGGCGAGCTTTGCCCTGCCGCTCACTGACGGCGCCCGAGGTCTCAAGAGATTTGGATGAGTTCTGGGGAGGTCTGGACTACGATCCGGTGACCTCGGGCCCTGCCAGTGGCCGAACGGACCGGAGATTCCACCAGATTCGGAGATTCCTCGTGAGATTCGCCCTGAGAACAACGAGACAGGTGCCTCTCGATCTCTCTGATCATTCCTGACATCTCAGGACATTTCCATAGCTCTTCCGATATTTGGACGGATATGCCGACACGTGTTTCCAGGAACTCGCAGGCAGGGCCTGAGATCTCATGAGATGTGGGTCAGGGCCTCCAAAATTTAGACTGCGATCCCATGAGTTTAATTGCTTGAGACCCCTGACTGGGGTGAGACCTCAGGGATTTGGTTTCGTTCTAATGACAATTGGATTTCAACCCCCTGGGGATTGCTTCTGGATCTCGCTAACTGGGCCAGAGGTCCCCCCGGAATTTGCGTGTGTGTTCCCGTGTTACGCCTAAAGTCAGATGAACTTAGATGCTGTTTCTCACGCAACGGACAGTGGCCCCGCAAGATTTGAGTGCGTTCTTCCGAGCCTGGGGCTGTGATCACGTGACATATGTCCGTGAATCTCCCTGACAGGGCCAGGGGTTCTTGACATTTGAATGAGTTCTCCTGGACTTTGGCTGAGATCACCCGGATTCCATAACTTGGGCACAAACCACTAAAGAGATTTTGACGAGTTCCAGCTCGATTTGGAATCCGATCCCACGAGACTGGCTCCTGGCATTCACGGATTGGACCAGCGTTCTCACAAGTGTCGGAGGTGGCGAGCCTCATTCAGACGGAGACCACGTGACATGTGCCCCTCGATCTCGGCGAGTACACCTGACATTTCGAGGCTTTGGCACAGTTGTCCTGAGATTCGGACACCTACACGGAGACGTTTGCCTGGGAGAGTCCGACGGGTCCTGAGTTCTCACAGGATTTGGATCCGGTGTTCCGAGGTGTGGACTGCGGCCCCATGAGATTTGGCCCTGGATCTGGCTTCCTGGGCCTGTGGTCCCATGAGATGTCGACGAGCACTCCTGAGAATTGGATTCAGGTCCCCTGCGAATTGCCCTCGGAAGCCACTGAGGGGTCCCGAGCTTTGACAAGATGGGGTTTGTTCTCCAAGGTTCGCACGAAAGCACTCAGGTTTGGAGCCTGGTTCGCACCGTCCGGACGTGAGGACTCAGGGGCATTGGGTGGGTTCTGCTGCAAAGGTGATTGAGAGCTCAGGAGTTGGGCCCTGGGTCGCCCTGATGGTGACCGGGGTCGACCGAGGTTTGGAGGCTTTCTCCCGAGATTTGGACTGAGATTTGTGAAGTTGAACCCTGTGTCTAACAGAGAGGCCTTGGCCTGAGATCCCGTGGGTTGGAGTCAGCGCATCCGACCGGAGATCATGGGAGTTTTGCCTGTGAATCTCCCTGAAATTGTCCGAGAACCCTGAAGCTGGGGAGGAGACCTCCCGAGATTTGGACTGAGATCAGCTGAGATTCGCCCCCGGATCTCACCGAAAGGGGTCGAAGTCTCAAGATGGTTTGAGGAGCTCTGGCGACATTTGAAATCCGAAACGGTGCACGTAGCCACAGGTTGTAGTGGAACGCACCAGAGCTCCCACGAGGTTGGGAGATTGCAAAGGCGATGTCGACGGAGATCATGTGCGTGTCTCCCTGGGTCTCGCTGACGTTTCCTGAGACCTCAGGGCATTCGCGCAGTTCTACCGAGATTTGGACGACTATCCTGAGCCAAGCGACCTCCATAACCTCCACAAGGCCCGAGATCTTGTTCCATTGGTGCCAGGTGTCCCCAGACGTGTGCTGCGATCCCACTTGGTTTGTCTTTCCATCTCGCTGCCTGGCCCCGTTGTATCCTGCGGTTTGGAGGCGCTCTCCCGAGATGCAGACTAAAACCATGAGAGGTTTGCCCCCGGGTCTTGCAGAGGGGGCCTGTGCTGCCATGACTTGCTGTTTGTTCCCCCCAAGACTTGGCCTGAAACCACGCGGGTTCGTTACCGGGGCCTTGATGTCTTGACGTGAGCGCTCTGGATCTGCAGGGCCCCTCCTGAAATTCGGATGGAGATCATGTGAGCATTGCCCCCTGGAACTCGAGGACTGGGCATGGGATCACACCAGATTTGCATGAGCCGTCCCGAGATTTGGATGGAGCTCCCCTGAAGTCAGACGCTCTTTGTCCCATAGAGCTCCCCGAGATCCCAGGAGCATTGAGTGCGTTCCTCCGACGCATGGACGGAGGAGACGCCAGATTTGACCCCGAATCTCCCTGACTGGGCCCGACAGCACTCGAACATTGCATGTGGTCCCCTCGGTTTGGACTGAGAAGGGGCGAGCTATGCCCTGCAGCTCACTGACTGCGCCCGAGGTCTCAAGAGATTTGGATGAGTTCTGGGGAGGTCCGGACTACGATCCGGTAACCTCGGGTCCTGCGAGTGGCCGAACAGATGGGAGATTCCACCAGATTCGGAGATTCCTCACGAGATTCGCACTAAGATCAACGAGACAGGTGCCTCACCATCTCTCTGATCATTCCTGACATCTCAGGACATATCCATATCTCTTCCGAGTTTTGGACGGATATGCCGAAACGTGTGTCTGGGAACTCGCATGCAGGGCTTGAGATCTCTTGAGATGTGGGTCAGGGCCTCCAAAATTTAGACTGCGATCCCATGAGTTTATCTGCTCGAGACCCCTGACTGGGGTGAGACCTCAGGGTTTTGGCTCCGTTCTAATGACAATTGGATTTCAACCCCCTTGGGATTGCTTCTGGATCTCGCTAACTGGGCCAGAGGTCCCCACGAGATTTGCCTGAGCATTCCCGCGTTTTACCTGAAGTCTGATGAACTTAGATGCTGTTTCTCATCCAATGGCCGGTGGCCCCAGGAGACTTGAGTGCGTTCTTCCGAGGCTGGGGCCGTGATCACGTGACATATGCCCGTGAATCTCCCTGACAGGGCCAGGGTTTGTTGACATTTGGATGGGTTCTCCTGGGCATCGGCCGAGATCACCCCGGAGTGGCATCGGGATCCCCTAACTTGGGCACAAACACTCAAGAGGTTTTGACGAGTTCTGGCTCGATTTGGAATCAGATCCCACGAGACTGGCTCCTGGCATCCACGGATTGGACCAGCACTCTCCCAAGTGTCGGAGGTGGCGGGGCACATTCAGACGGAGACCACGTGACATGTACCCCTGGATCTCGTCGAGTACACCTGACATTCCGAGACTTTGGCACAGTTGTCCTGAGATACGGACACCTAACCGAGATGTTTGCCTGGGAGTGGCCGATCAGGCCTGAGTTCTCACGGGATTTGGATCCGGTGTTCCGAGGTTTGGACTGTGGCCCCATGGAATTTGGCCCTGGATCTGGCTTCCAGGGCCTGAGGTCCGACGAGATGTCGACAAGCACTGCTGAGAATGGGATTCAGGTCCTCCGCGAATTGCCCGCGGAAGCCACTGAGGCATCCTGAGGTTTGACGAGATGGGGTTTGTTCTCCAAGGTTCGCCCGAAAGCACTCAGGTTTGGAGCCTGGTTCGCACCGTCCGGACGTGAGCACTCAGGAGCATTGGATGAGTTCTGCCGCAAAGGTGATTGAGAGCTCAGGAGTTGGACACTGGGTCTCCCTGAGGTGACTGGGATCGACCGCGGTTTGGAGGAGTACTCCCGAGATTTGGACTGAGATATGCTGAAGTTGAACCCTCGGTCTAACAGAGAGGCCTTGGCCTGAGATCCCGAAGGATTGGAGTCAGCGCCTCCGACCGGAGATCACGGGAGGTTTGCCTGTGAATCTCCCTGAAAAGCCCCGAGAACCCTGAAGCTGGGGAGGACACCTCCCGAGATTTGGACTGAGAGCAGCTGGGATTCGCCCCCGGATCTCACGGAAAGGGGCCGAGGTCTCAAGAGGGTTTGTGGAGCTCTGTCGACATTTGAACTCAGAAACGGCGCACGTGGCCACAGGTTTTAGAGGAACGGGCCAGAGCTCCAACGTCGTTGGGAGATCTCGAACGCGATGCCGACGGAGATCACGTGCCGTGTGTCCCTGGGTCTCGCTGACTTTTCCTGAGATCTCCGGGGATTCGCGCAGTTCTACCGAGATTTGGACGGCTATCTTGAGCCAAGCGACCTCCTTATCCTCCCCAAGGCCGGAGACCTCGTTCCCTGGGGGCCAGGTGTCCCCAGACGTGGGCTGGGATGCCATTTGATTTGCCCTTCCATCTGGCTGCCTGGCTCCGTGGTCTCCTGCGGTTTGGAGGCGCTCTTCCGAGATGCAGACTAAAAGCACGAGAATTTTGCCCCCCGGTACTGCAGAGGGGGCCTGTGCTGCCATGACTTGCGGTTTGTTCCCCCCAAGATTTGGCCTGAAACCACGCGGGGTTGGAACCCGGGCCTTGATATCCGGACCTGAGCGCTCTGGAACTTCAGGGCCCCTCCTGAAATTGGGATGGAAATCACGTGAGCATTGCCCCCTGGATCTCGAGGACTGGGTATGGGATCACGGCAGATTTGCATGAGCCGTCCCGAGATTTGGACGGAGCTGCCCTGAAGTCAGGTGCTCTCTGTCCCACAGAGCTCCCCGAGATCCCAGGAGTTTTGAGTGAGTTCTTCCGAGGCTTGGACGGAGGAGACACCATATTTGATCCCGAATCTCCCTGACTGGGCCCGACAGTGCTCGAACATTGCATGTGGTCCCCTAGGTTTGGACTGAGAAGGGGCGAGCTTTGCCCTGCCGCTCACTGACGGCGCCCGAGGTCTCAAGAGATTTGGATGAGTTCTGGGGAGGTCTGGACTACGATCCGGTGACCTCGGGCCCTGCCAGTGGCCGAACGGACCGGAGATTCCACCAGATTCGGAGATTCCTCGTGAGATTCGCCCTGAGAACAACGAGACAGGTGCCTCTCGATCTCTCTGATCATTCCTGACATCTCAGGACATTTCCATAGCTCTTCCGATATTTGGACGGATATGCCGACACGTGTTTCCAGGAACTCGCAGGCAGGGCCTGAGATCTCATGAGATGTGGGTCAGGGCCTCCAAAATTTAGACTGCGATCCCATGAGTTTAATTGCTTGAGACCCCTGACTGGGGTGAGACCTCAGGGATTTGGTTTCGTTCTAATGACAATTGGATTTCAACCCCCTGGGGATTGCTTCTGGATCTCGCTAACTGGGCCAGAGGTCCCCCCGGAATTTGCGTGTGTGTTCCCGTGTTACGCCTAAAGTCAGATGAACTTAGATGCTGTTTCTCACGCAACGGACAGTGGCCCCGCAAGATTTGAGTGCGTTCTTCCGAGCCTGGGGCTGTGATCACGTGACATATGTCCGTGAATCTCCCTGACAGGGCCAGGGGTTCTTGACATTTGAATGAGTTCTCCTGGACTTTGGCTGAGATCACCCGGATTCCATAACTTGGGCACAAACCACTAAAGAGATTTTGACGAGTTCCAGCTCGATTTGGAATCCGATCCCACGAGACTGGCTCCTGGCATTCACGGATTGGACCAGCGTTCTCACAAGTGTCGGAGGTGGCGAGCCTCATTCAGACGGAGACCACGTGACATGTGCCCCTCGATCTCGGCGAGTACACCTGACATTTCGAGGCTTTGGCACAGTTGTCCTGAGATTCGGACACCTACACGGAGACGTTTGCCTGGGAGAGTCCGACGGGTCCTGAGTTCTCACAGGATTTGGATCCGGTGTTCCGAGGTGTGGACTGCGGCCCCATGAGATTTGGCCCTGGATCTGGCTTCCTGGGCCTGTGGTCCCATGAGATGTCGACGAGCACTCCTGAGAATTGGATTCAGGTCCCCTGCGAATTGCCCTCGGAAGCCACTGAGGGGTCCCGAGCTTTGACAAGATGGGGTTTGTTCTCCAAGGTTCGCACGAAAGCACTCAGGTTTGGAGCCTGGTTCGCACCGTCCGGACGTGAGGACTCAGGGGCATTGGGTGGGTTCTGCTGCAAAGGTGATTGAGAGCTCAGGAGTTGGGCCCTGGGTCGCCCTGATGGTGACCGGGGTCGACCGAGGTTTGGAGGCTTTCTCCCGAGATTTGGACTGAGATTTGTGAAGTTGAACCCTGTGTCTAACAGAGAGGCCTTGGCCTGAGATCCCGTGGGTTGGAGTCAGCGCATCCGACCGGAGATCATGGGAGTTTTGCCTGTGAATCTCCCTGAAATTGTCCGAGAACCCTGAAGCTGGGGAGGAGACCTCCCGAGATTTGGACTGAGATCAGCTGAGATTCGCCCCCGGATCTCACCGAAAGGGGTCGAAGTCTCAAGGTGGTTTGAGGAGCTCTGGCGACATTTGAAATCCGAAACGGTGCACGTAGCCACAGGTTGTAGTGGAACGCACCAGAGCTCCCACGAGGTTGGGAGATTGCAAACGCGATGTCGACGGAGATCATGTGCGTGTCTCCCTGGGTCTCGCTGACGTTTCCTGAGACCTCAGGGCATTCGCGCAGTTCTACCGAGATTTGGACGACTATCCTGAGCCAAGCGACCTCCATAACCTCCACAAGGCCCGAGATCTTGTTCCATTGGGGCAAGGTGTCCCCAGACGTGTGCTGCGATCCCACTTGGTTTGTCTTTCCATCTCGCTGCCTGGCCCCGTTGTATCCTGCGGTTTGGAGGCGCTCTCCCGAGATGCAGACTAAAACCATGAGAGGTTTGCCCCCGGGTCTTGCAGAGGGGGCCTGTGCTGCCATGACTTGCTGTTTGTTCCCCCCAAGACTTGGCCTGAAACCACGCGGGTTCGTTACCGGGGCCTTGATGTCTTGACGTGAGCGCTCTGGATCTGCAGGGCCCCTCCTGAAATTGGGATGGAGATCATGTGAGCATTGCCCCCTGGAACTCGAGGACTGGGCATGGGATCACACCAGATTTGCATGAGCCGTCCCGAGATTTGGATGGAGCTCCCCTGAAGTCAGACGCTCTTTGTCCCATAGAGCTCCCCGAGATCCCAGGAGCATTGAGTGCGTTCCTCCGACGCATGGACGGAGGAGACGCCAGATTTGACCCCGAATCTCCCTGACTGGGCCCGACAGCACTCGAACATTGCATGTGGTCCCCTCGGTTTGGACTGAGAAGGGGCGAGCTATGCCCTGCAGCTCACTGACTGCGCCCGAGGTCTCAAGAGATTTGGATGAGTTCTGGGGAGGTCCGGACTACGATCCGGTGACCGCGGGCCCTGCGAGTGGCCGAACAGACGGGAGATTCCACCAGATTCGGAGATTCCTCACGAGATTCGCACTAAGATCAACGAGACAGGTGCCTCACCATCTCTCTGATCTTTCCTGACATCTCAGGACATATCCATATCTCCTCCGAGATTTGGACGGATATGCCGAAACGTGTGTCTGGGAACTCGCATGCAGGGCTTGAGATCTCATGAGATGTGGGTCAGGGCCTCCAAAATTTAGACTGCGATCCCATGAGTTTAGCTGCTCGAGACCCCTGACTGGGGTGAGACCTCAGGAATTTGGCTCCGTTCTAATGACAATTGGATTTCAACCCCCTGGGGATTGCTTCTGGATCTCGCTAACTGGGCCAGAGATCCCCGCGAGATTTGCCTGAGCATTCCCGCGTTTGACCTGAAGTCTGATGGACTTTAGATGCTATTTCTCACCCAGTGCCCGGTGGCCCCAGGAGACTTGAGTGCGTTCTTCCGAGGCTGGGGCTGTGATCACGTGACCTATGCCCGTGAATCTCCCTGACAGGGCCAGGGTTTGTTGACATTTGGGTGGGTTCTCCTGGGCATCGGCCGAGATCACCCCAGAGTGGCACCGGGATCCCCTAACTTGGGCACAAACACTCAAGATGTTTTGACGAGTTCTGGCTCGATTTGGAATCAGATCCCACGAGACTGGCTCCTGGCATCCACGGATTGGACCAGCGCTCTCCCAAGTGTCGGAGGTGGCGAGGCACATTCAGACGGAGACCACGTGACATGTACCCCTAGATCTCGTCGAGTACACCTGACATTCCGAGACTTTGGCACAGTTGTCCTGAGATACGGACACCTACCCGAGACGTTTGCCTGGGAGTGGCCGATCAGGCCTGAGTTCTCACGGGATTTGGATCCGGTGTTCCGAGGTTTGGACTGCGGCCCCATGGGATTTGGCCCTGGATCTGGCTTCCAGTGCCTGAGGTCCGACGAGATGTCCACAAGCACTGCTGAGAATTGGATTCAAGTCCCCCGCGAATTGCCCGCGGAAGCCACTGAGGCATCCTGAGGTTTGACGAGATGGGGTTTGTTCTCCAAGGTTCGCACGAAAGCACTCAGGTTTGGAGCCTGGTTCGCACCGTCCGGACGTGAGCACTCAGGAGCATTGGATGAGTTCTGCCGCAAAGGTGATTGAGAGCTCAGGAGTTGGACACTGGGTCTCCCTGATGTTGACTGGGATCGACTGCGGTTTGGAGGAATACTCCCGAGATTTGGACTGAGATATGCTGAAGTTGAACCCTCTGTCTAACAGAGAGGCCTTGGCCTGAGATCCCGAACGATTGGAGTCAGCGCCTCCGACAGGAGATCACGGGATGTTTGCCTGTGAATCTCCCTGAAAGGGCCCGAGAACCCTGAACCTGGGGAGGACACCTCCCGAGATTTGGACTGAGAGCAGCTGAGATTCGCCCCCGGATCTCACGGAAAGGGGCCGAGGTCTCAAGAGGGTTTGTGGAGCTCTGTCGACATTTGAACTCAGAAACGGCGCACGTGGCCACAGGTTTTAGAGGAACGGGCCAGAGCTCCTACGTCGTTGGGAGATCTCGAACGTGATGCCGACGGAGATCACGTGCCGTGTGTCCCTGGGTCTCGCTGACATTTCCTGAGATCTCCGGGGATTCGCGCAGTTCTACCGAGATTTGGACGGCTATCTTGAGCCAAGCGACCTCCTTATCCTCCCCAAGGTCGGAGATCTCGTTCCCTTGGGGCCAGGTGTCCCCAGACGTGGGCTGGGATCCCATTTGATTTGCCCTTCCATCTGGCTGCCTGGCTCCGTGGTCTCCTGCGGTTTGGAGGCGCTCTTCCGAGATGCAGACTAAAAGCACGAGAATTTTGCCCCCCGGTACTGCAGAGGGGGCCTGTGCTGCCATGACTTGCGGTTTGTTCCCCCCAAGATTTGGCCTGAAACCACGCGGGGTTGGAACCCGGGCCTTGATATCCGGACCTGAGCGCTCTGGAACTTCAGGTCCCCTCCTGAAATTGGGATGGAAATCACGTGAGCATTGCCCCCTGGATCTCGAGGACTGGGTATGGGATCACGGCAGATTTGCATGAGCCGTCCCGAGATTTGGACGGAGCTCCCCTGAAGTCAGGTGCTCTCTGTCCCACAGAGCTCCCCGAGATCCCAGGAGTTTTGAGTGAGTTCTTCCGAGGCTTGGACGGAGGAGACACCATATTTGATCCCGAATCTCCCTGACTGGGCCCGACAGTGCTCGAACATTGCATGTGGTCCCCTAGGTTTGGACTGAGAAGGGGCGAGCTTTGCCCTGCCGCTCACTGACTGCGCCCGAGGTCTCAAGAGATTTGGATGAGTTCTGGGGAGGTCTGGACTACGATCCGGTGACCTCGGGCCCTGCCAGTGGCCGAACGGACCGGAGATTCCACCAGATTCGGAGATTCCTCATGAGATTCGCCCTGAGAACAACGAGACAGGTGCCTCTCGATCTCTCTGATCATTCCTGACATCTCAGGACATTTCCATAGCTCTTCCGATATTTGGACGGATATGCCGACACGTGTTTCCAGGAACTCGCAGGCAGGGCCTGAGATCTCATGAGATGTGGGTCAGGGCCTCCAAAATTTAGACTGCGATCCCATGAGTTTAGTTGCTTGAGACCCCTGACTGGGGTGAGACCTCAGGGATTTGGTTTCGTTCTAATGACAATTGGATTTCAACCCCCTGGGGATTGCTTCTGGATCTCGCTAACTGGGCCAGAGGTCCCCCCGGAATTTGCGTGTGTGTTCCCGTGTTACGCCTAAAGTCAGATGAACTTAGATGCTGTTTCTCACGCAACGGACAGTGGCCCCGCAAGATTTGAGTGCGTTCTTCCGAGCCTGGGGCTGTGATCACGTGACATATGTCCGTGAATCTCCCTGACAGGGCCAGGGGTTCTTGACATTTGAATGAGTTCTCCTGGACTTTGGCTGAGATCACCCGGATTCCATAACTTGGGCACAAACCACTAAAGAGATTTTGACGAGTTCCAGCTCGATTTGGAATCAGATCCCACGAGACTGGCTCCTGGCATTCACGGATTGGACCAGCGTTCTCACAAGTGTCGGAGGTGGCGAGCCTCATTCAGACGGAGACCACGTGACATGTGCCCCTCGATCTCGGCGAGTACACCTGACATTTCGAGGCTTTGGCACAGTTGTCCTGAGATTCGGACACCTACACGGAGACGTTTGCCTGGGAGTGTCCGACGGGTCCTGAGTTCTCACAGGATTTGGATCCGGTGTTCCGAGGTGTGGACTGCGGCCCCATGAGATTTGGCCCTGGATCTGGCTTCCTGGGCCTGTGGTCCCATGAGATGTCGACGAGCACTCCTGAGAATTGGATTCAGGTCCCCTGCGAATTGCCCTCGGAAGCCACTGAGGGGTCCCGAGCTTTGACAAGATGGGGTTTGTTCTCCAAGGTTCGCACGAAAGCACTCAGGTTTGGAGCCTGGTTCGCACCGTCCAGACGTGAGGACTCAGGAGCATTGGGTGGGTTCTGCTGCAAAGGTGATTGAGAGCTCAGGAGTTGGGCCCTGGGTCGCCCTGATGGTGACCGGGGTCGACCGAGGTTTGGAGGCTTTCTCCCGAGATTTGGACTGAGATTTGATGAAGTTGAACCCTGTGTCTAACAGAGAGGCCTTGGCCTGAGATCCCGTGGGTTGGAGTCAGCGCATCCGACCGGAGATCACGGGAGCTTTGCCTGTGAATCTCCCTGAAATTGTCCGAGAACCCTGAAGCTGGGGAGGAGACCTCCCGAGATTTGGGCTGAGATCAGCTGAGATTCGCCCCCGGATCTCACCGAAAGGGGTCGAAGTCTCAATATGGTTTGAGGAGCTCTGGCGACATTTGAAATCCGAAACGGTGCACGTAGCCACAGGTTGTATTGGAACGCACCAGAGCTCCCACGAGGTTGGGAGATTGCAAACGCGATGTCGACGGAGATCATGTGCGTGTCTCCCTGGGTCTCGCTGACGTTTCCTGAGACCTCAGGGCATTCGCGCAGTTCTACCGAGATTTGGACGACTATCCTGAGCCAAGCGACCTCCATAACCTCCACAAGGCCCGAGATCTTGTTCCATTGGGGCCAGGTGTCCCCAGACGTGTGCTGGGATCCCACTTGGTTTGTCTTTCCATCTCGCTGCCTGGCCCCGTTGTATCCTGCGGTTTGGAGGCGCTCTCCCGAGATGCAGACTAAAACCATGAGAGGTTTGCCCCCGGGTCTTGCAGAGGGGGCCTGTGCTGCCATGACTTGCTGTTTGTTCCCCCCAAGACTTGGCCTGAAACCACGCGGGTTCGGAACCGGGGCCTTGATGTCTTGACGTGAGCGCTCTGGATCTGCAGGGCCCCTCCTGAAATTGGGATGGAGATCATGTGAGCATTGCCCCCTGGAACTCGAGGACTGGGCATGGGATCACACCAGATTTGCATGAGCCGTCCCGAGATTTGGATGGAGCTCCCCTGAAGTCAGACGCGCTTTGTCCCATAGAGCTCCCCGAGATCCCAGGAGCATTGAGTGCGTTCCTCCGACGCATGGACGGAGGAGATGCCAGATTTGACCGCGAATCTCCCTGACTGGGCCCGACAGCACTCGAACATTGCATGTGGTCCCCTCGGTTTGGACTGAGAAGGGGCGAGCTATGCCCTGCAGCTCACTGACTGCGCCCGAGGTCTCAAGAGATTTGGATGAGTTCTGGGGAGGTCCGGACTACGATCCGGTGACCCCGGGCCCTGCGAGTGGCCGAACAGACGGGAGATTCCACCAGATTCGGAGATTCCTCACGAGATTCGCACTAAGATCAACGAGACAGGTGCCTCACCATCTCTCTGATCTTTCCTGACATCTCAGGACATATCCATATCTCCTCCGAGATTTGGACGGATATGCCGAAACGTGTGTCTGGGAACTCGCATGCAGGGCTTGAGATCTCATGAGATGTGGGTCAGGGCCTCCAAAATTTAGACTGCGATCCCATGAGTTTAGCTGCTCGAGACCCCTGACTGGGGTGAGACCTCAGGGATTTGGCTCCGTTCTAATGACAATTGGATTTCAACCTCCTGGGGATTGCTTCTGGATCTCGCTAACTGGGCCAGAGATCCCCGCGAGATTTGCCTGAGCATTCCCGCGTTTGACCTGAAGTCTGATGGACTTAGATGCTATTTCTCACCCAGTGGCCGGTGGCCCCAGGAGACTTGAGTGCGTTCTTCCGAGGCTGGGGCTGTGATCACGTGACCTATGCCCGTGAATCTCCCTGACAGGGCCAGGGTTTGTTGACATTTGGGTGGGTTCTCCTGGGCATCGGCCGAGATCACCCCGGAGTGGCACCGGGATCCCCTAACTTGGGCACAAACACTCAAGATGTTTTGACGAGTTCTGGCTCGATTTGGAATCAGATCCCACGAGACTGGCTCCTGGCATCCACGGATTGGACCAGCGCTCTCCCAAGTGTCGGAGGTGGCGAGGCACATTCAGACGGAGACCACGTGACATGTACCCCTGGATCTCGTCGAGTACACCTGACATTCCGAGACTTTGGCACAGTTGTCCTGAGATACGGACACCTACCCGAGACGTTTGCCTGGGAGTGGCCGATCAGGCCTGAGTTCTCACGGGATTTCGATCCGGTGTTCCGAGGTTTGGACTGCGGCCCCATGGGATTTGGCCCTGGATCTGGCTTCCAGGGCCTGAGGTCCGACGAGATGTCCACAAGCACTGCTGAGAATTGGATTCAAGTCCCCCGCGAATTGCCCGCGGAAGCCACTGAGGCATCCTTTGGTTTGACGAGATGGGGTTTGTTCTCCAAGGTTCGCACGAAAGCACTCAGGTTTGGAGCCTGGTTCGCACCGTCCGGACGTGAGCACTCAGGAGCATTGGATGAGTTCTGCCGCAAAGGTGATTGAGAGCTCAGGAGTTGGACACTGGGTCTCCCTGATGGTGACCGGGGTCGACTGAGGTTTGGAGGAGTACTCCCGAGATTTGGACTGAGATATGCTGAAGTTGAACCCTCTGTCTAACAGAGAGGCCTTGGCCTGAGATCCCGAATGATTGGAGTCAGCGCCTCCGACAGGAGATCACGGGATGTTTGCCTGTGAATCTCCCTGAAAGGGCCCGAGAACCCTGAAGCTGGGGAGGACACATCCCGAGATTTGGACTGAGAGCAGCTGAGATTCGCCCCCGGATCTCACGGAAAGGGGCCGAGGTCTCAAGAGGGTTTGCGGAGCTCTGTCGACATTTGAACTCAGAAACGGCGCCCGTGGCCACAGGTTTTAGAGGAACGGGCCAGAGCTCCAACGTCGTTGGGAGATCTCGAACGCGATGCCGACGGAGATCACGTGCCGTGTGTCCCTGGGTCTCGCTGACTTTTCCTGAGATCTCCGGGGATTCGCGCAGTTCTACCGAGATTTGGACGGCTATCTTGAGCCAAGCGACCTCCTTATCCTCCCCAAGGCCGGAGACCTCGTTCCCTGGGGGCCAGGTGTCCCCAGACGTGGGCTGGGATGCCATTTGATTTGCCCTTCCATCTGGCTGCCTGGCTCCGTGGTCTCCTGCGGTTTGGAGGCGCTCTTCCGAGATGCAGACTAAAACCACGAGAATTTTGCCCCCCGGTACTGCAGAGGGGGCCTGTGCTGCCATGACTTGCGGTTTGTTCCCCCCAAGATTTGGCCTGAAACCACGCGGGGTTGGAACCCGGGCCTTGATATCCGGACCTGAGCGCTCTGGAACTTCAGGGCCCCTCCTGAAATTGGGATGGAAATCACGTGAGCATTGCCCCCTGGATCTCGAGGACTGGGTATGGGATCACGGCAGATTTGCATGAGCCGTCCCGAGATTTGGACGGAGCTCCCCTGAAGTCAGGTGCTCTCTGTCCCACAGAGCTCCCCGAGATCCCAGGAGTTTTGAGTGAGTTCTTCCGAGGCTTGGACGGAGGAGACACCATATTTGATCCCGAATCTCCCTGACTGGGCCCGACAGTGCTCGAACATTGCATGTGGTCCCCTAGGTTTGGACTGAGAAGGGGCGAGCTTTGCCCTGCCGCTCACTGACGGCGCCCGAGGTCTCAAGAGATTTGGATGAGTTCTGGGGAGGTCTGGACTACGATCCGGTGACCTCGGGCCCTGCCAGTGGCCGAACGGACCGGAGATTCCACCAGATTCGGAGATTCCTCGTGAGATTCGCCCTGAGAACAACGAGACAGGTGCCTCTCGATCTCTCTGATCATTCCTGACATCTCAGGACATTTCCATAGCTCTTCCGATATTTGGACGGATATGCCGACACGTGTTTCCAGGAACTCGCAGGCAGGGCCTGAGATCTCATGAGATGTGGGTCAGGGCCTCCAAAATTTAGACTGCGATCCCATGAGTTTAATTGCTTGAGACCCCTGACTGGGGTGAGACCTCAGGGATTTGGTTTCGTTCTAATGACAATTGGATTTCAACCCCCTGGGGATTGCTTCTGGATCTCGCTAACTGGGCCAGAGGTCCCCCCGGAATTTGCGTGTGTGTTCCCGTGTTACGCCTAAAGTCAGATGAACTTAGATGCTGTTTCTCACGCAACGGACAGTGGCCCCGCAAGATTTGAGTGCGTTCTTCCGAGCCTGGGGCTGTGATCACGTGACATATGTCCGTGAATCTCCCTGACAGGGCCAGGGGTTCTTGACATTTGAATGAGTTCTCCTGGACTTTGGCTGAGATCACCCGGATTCCATAACTTGGGCACAAACCACTAAAGAGATTTTGACGAGTTCCAGCTCGATTTGGAATCAGATCCCACGAGACTGGCTCCTGGCATTCACGGATTGGACCAGCGTTCTCACAAGTGTCGGAGGTGGCGAGCCTCATTCAGACGGAGACCACGTGACATGTGCCCCTCGATCTCGGCGAGTACACCTGACATTTCGAGGCTTTGGCACAGTTGTCCTGAGATTCGGACACCTACACGGAGACGTTTGCCTGGGAGTGTCCGACGGGCCCTGAGTTCTCACAGGATTTGGATCCGGTGTTCCGAGGTGTGGACTGCGGCCCCATGAGATTTGGCCCTGGATCTGGCTTCCTGGGCCTGTGGTCCCATGAGATGTCGACGAGCACTCCTGAGAATTGGATTCAGGTCCCCTGCGAATTGCCCTCGGTAGCCACTGAGGGGTCCCGAGCTTTGACAAGATGGGGTTTGTTCTCCAAGGTTCGCACGAAAGCACTCAGGTTTGGAGCCTGGTTCGCACCGTCCGGACGTGAGGACTCAGGAGCATTGGGTGGGTTCTGCTGCAAAGGTGATTGAGAGCTCAGGAGTTGGGCCCTGGGTCGCCCTGATGGTGACCGGGGTCGACCGAGGTTTGGAGGCTTTCTCCCGAGATTTGGACTGAGATTTGATGAAGTTGAACCCTGTGTCTAACAGAGAGGCCTTGGCCTGAGATCCCGTGGGTTGGAGTCAGCTCATCCGACCGGAGATCACGGGAGCTTTGCCTGTGAATCTCCCTGAAATTGTCCGAGAACCCTGAAGCTGGGGAGGAGACCTCCCGAGATTTGGGCTGAGATCAGCTGAGATTCGCCCCCGGATCTCACCGAAAGGGGTCGAAGTCTCAATATGGTTTGAGGAGCTCTGGCGACATTTGAAATCCGAAACGGTGCACGTACCCACAGGTTGTAGTGGAACGCACCAGAGCTCCCACGAGGTTGGGAGATTGCAAACGCGATGTCGACGGAGATCATGTGCGTGTCTCCCTGGGTCTCGCTGACGTTTCCTGAGACCTCAGGGCATTCGCGCAGTTCTACCGAGATTTGGACGACTATCCTGAGCCAAGCGACCTCCATAACCTCCACAAGGCCCGAGATCTTGTTCCATTGGGGCCAGGTGTCCCCAGACGTGTGCTGGGATCCCACTTGGTTTGTCTTTCCATCTCGCTGCCTGGCCCCGTTGTATCCTGCGGTTTGGAGGCGCTCTCCCGAGATGCAGACTAAAACCATGAGAGGTTTGCCCCCGGGTCTTGCAGAGGGGGCCTGTGCTGCCATGACTTGCTGTTTGTTCCCCCCAAGACTTGGCCTGAAACCACGCGGGTTCGGAACCGGGGCCTTGATGTCTTGACGTGAGCGCTCTGGATCTGCAGGGCCCCTCCTGAAATTGGGATGGAGATCATGTGAGCATTGCCCCCTGGAACTCGAGGACTGGGCATGGGATCACACCAGATTTGCATGAGCCGTCCCGAGATTTGGATGGAGCTCCCCTGAAGTCAGACGCGCTTTGTCCCATAGAGCTCCCCGAGATCCCAGGAGCATTGAGTGCGTTCCTCCGACGCATGGACGGAGGAGACGCCAGATTTGACCGCGAATCTCCCTGACTGGGCCCGACAGCACTCGAACATTGCATGTGGTCCCCTCGGTTTGGACTGAGAAGGGACGAGCTATGCCCTGCAGCTCACTGACTGCGCCCGAGGTCTCAAGAGATTTGGATGAGTTCTGGGGAGGTCCGGACTACTATCCGGTGACCCCGGGCCCTGCGAGTGGCCGAACAGACGGGAGATTCCACCAGATTCGGAGATTCCTCACGAGATTCGCACTAAGATCAACGAGACAGGTGCCTCACCATCTCTCTGATCTTTCCTGACATCTCAGGACATATCCATATCTCCCCGAGATTTGGACGGATATGCCGAAACGTGTGTCTGGGAACTCGCATGCAGGGCTTGAGATCTCATGAGATGTGGGTCAGGGCCTCCAAAATTTAGACTGCGATCCCATGAGTTTAGCTGCTCGAGACCCCTGACTGGGGTGAGACCTCAGGGATTTGGCTCCGTTCTAATGACAATTGGATTTCAACCCCCTGGGGATTGCTTCTGGATCTCGCTAACTGGGCCAGAGATCCCCGCGAGATTTGCCTGAGCATTCCCGCGTTTGACCTGAAGTCTGATGGACTTAGATGCTATTTCTCACCCAGTGGCCGGTGGCCCCAGGAGACTTGAGTGCGTTCTTCCGAGGCTGGGGCTGTGATCACGTGACCTATGCCCGTGAATCTCCCTGACAGGGCCAGGGTTTGTTGACATTTGGGTGGGTTCTCCTGGGCATCGGCCGAGATCACCCCAGAGTGGCACCGGGATCCCCTAACTTGGGCACAAACACTCAAGATGTTTTGACGAGTTCTGGCTCGATTTGGAATCAGATCCCACGAGACTGGCTCCTGGCATCCACGGATTGGACCAGCGCTCTCCCAAGTGTCGGAGGTGGCGAGGCACATTCAGACGGAGACCACGTGACATGTACCCCTGGATCTCGTCGAGTACACCTGACATTCCGAGACTTTGGCACAGTTGTCCTGAGATATGGACACCTACCCGAGACGTTTGCCTGGGAGTGGCCGATCAGGCCTGAGTTCTCACGGGATTTGGATCCGGTGTTCCGAGGTTTGGACTGCGGCCCCATGGGATTTGGCCCTGGATCTGGCTTCCAGGGCCTGAGGTCCGACGAGATGTCCACAAGCACTGCTGAGAATTGGATTCAAGTCCCCCGCGAATTGCCCGCGGAACCACTGAGGCATCCTGTGGTTTGACGAGATGGGGTTTGTTCTCCAAGGTTCGCACGAAAGCACTCAGGTTTGGAGCCTGGTTCGCACCGTCCGGACGTGAGCACTCAGGAGCATTGGATGAGTTCTGCCGCAAAGGTGATTGAGAGCTCAGGAGTTGGACACTGGGTCTCCCTGATGGTGACCGGGGTCGACTGAGGTTTGGAGGAGTACTCCCGAGATTTGGACTGAGATATGCTGAAGTTGAACCCTCTGTCTAACAGAGAGGCCTTGGCCTGAGATCCCGAATGTTTGGAGTCAGCGCCTCGGACAGGAGATCACGGGATGTTTGCCTGTGAATCTCCCTGAAAGGGCCCGAGAACCCTGAAGCTGGGGAGGACACCTCCCGAGATTTGGACTGAGAGCAGCTGAGATTCGCCCCCGGATCTCACGGAAAGGGGCCGAGGTCTCAAGAGGGTTTGCGGAGCTCTGTCGACATTTGAACTCAGAAATGGCGCACGTGGCCACAGGTTTTAGAGGAACGGGCCAGAGCTCCAACGTCGTTGGGAGATCTCGAACGCGATGCCGACGGAGATCACGTGCCGTGTGTCCCTGGGTCTCGCTGACTTTTCCTGAGATCTCCGGGGATTCGCGCAGTTCTACCGAGATTTGGACGGCTATCTTGAGCCAAGCGACCTCCTTATCCTCCCCAAGGCCGGAGACCTCGTTCCCTGGGGGCCAGGTGTCCCCAGAAGTGGGATGGGATGCCATTTGATTTGCCCTTCCATCTGGCTGCCTGGCTCCGTGGTCTCCTGCGTTTTGGAGGCGCTCTTCCGAGATGCAGACTAAAAGCACGAGAATTTTGCCCCCCGGTACTGCGGAGGGGGCCTGTGCTGCCATGGCTTGCGGTTTGTTCCCCCCAAGATTTGGCCTGAAACCACGCGGGGTTGGAACCCGGGCCTTGATATCTGGACCTGAGCGCTCTGGAACTTCAGGGCCCCTCCTGAAATTGGGATGGAAATCACGTGAGCATTGCCCCCTGGATCTCGAGGACTGGGTATGGGATCACGGCAGATTTGCATGAGCCGTCCCGAGATTTGGACGGAGCTCCCCTGAAGTCAGGTGCTCTCTGTCCCACAGAGCTCCCCGAGATCCCAGGAGTTTTGAGTGAGTTCTTCCGAGGCTTGGACGGAGGAGACACCATATTTGATCCCGAATCTCCCTGACTGGGCCCGACAGTGCTCGAACATTGCATGTGGTCCCCTAGGTTTGGACTGAGAAGGGGCGAGCTTTGCCCTGCCGCTCACTGACTGCGCCCGAGGTCTCAAGAGATTTGGATGAGTTCTGGGGAGGTCTGGACTACGATCCGGTGACCTCGGGCCCTGCCAGTGGCCGAACGGACCGGAGATTCCACCAGATTCGGAGATTCCTCGTGAGATTCGCCCTGAGAACAACGAGACAGGTGCCTCTCGATCTCTCTGATCATTCCTGACATCTCAGGACATTTCCATAGCTCTTCCGATATTTGGACGGATATGCCGACACGTGTTTCCAGGAACTCGCAGGCAGGGCCTGAGATCTCATGAGATGTGGGTCAGGGCCTCCAAAATTTAGACTGCGATCCCATGAGTTTAGTTGCTTGAGACCCCTGACTGGGGTGAGACCTCAGGGATTTGGTTTCGTTCTAATGACAATTGGATTTCAACCCCCTGTGGATTGCTTCTGGATCTCGCTAACTGGGCCAGAGGTCCCCCCGGAATTTGCGTGTGGGTTCCCGTGTTACGCCTAAAGTCAGATGAACTTAGATGCTGTTTCTCACGCAACGGACAGTGGCCCCGCAAGATTTGAGTGCGTTCTTCCGAGCCCGGGGCTGTGATCACGTGACATATGTCCGTGAATCTCCCTGACAGGGCCAGGGGTTCTTGACATTTGAATGAGTTCTCCTGGACTTTGGCTGAGATCACCCGGATTCCATAACTTGGGCACAAACCACTAAAGAGATTTTGACGAGTTCCAGCTCGATTTGGAATCAGATCCCACGAGACTGGCTCCTGGCATTCACGGATTGGACCAGCGTTCTCACAAGTGTCGGAGGTGGCGAGCCTCATTCAGACGGAGACCACGTGTCATGTGTCCCTCGATCTCGTCGAGTACACCTGACATTTCGAGACCTTGGCACAGTTGTCCTGAGATTCGGACACCTACACGGAGACGTTTGCCTGGGAGTGTCCGACGGGTCCTGAGTTCTCACAGGATTTGGATCCGGTGTTCCGAGGTGTGGACTGCGGCCCCATGAGATTTGGCCCTGG
The DNA here is from genome assembly GCF_029215605.1 of Mirounga angustirostris. NCBI lineage: Eukaryota > Metazoa > Chordata > Mammalia > Carnivora > Phocidae > Mirounga > Mirounga angustirostris. The sequence goes on from NW_026991847.1 coordinate 46,612, forward strand.
ATCTGGCTTCCTGGGCCTGTGGACCCATGAGATGTCGACGAGCACTCCTGATAATTGGATTCAGGTCCCCTGCGAATTGCCCTCGGAAGCCACTGAAGGGTCCCGAGGTTTGACGAGATGGGGTTTGTTCTCCAAGGTTCGCACGAAAGCACTCAGGTTTGGAGCCTGGTTCGCACCGTCCGGACGTGAGCACTCAGGAGCATTGGATGAGTTCTGCCGCAAAGGTGATTGAGAGCTCAGGAGTTGGACACTGGGTCTCCCTGATGGTGACCGGGGTCGACTGCGGTTTGGAGGAGTACTCCCGAGATTTGGACTGAGATATGCTGAAGTTGAACCCTCTGTCTAACAGAGAGGCCTTGGCCTGAGATCCCGAATGATTGGAGTCAGCGCCTCCGACAGGAGATCACGGGAAGTTTGCCTGTGAATCTCCCTGAAAGGGCCCGAGAACCCTGAAGCTGGGGAGGACACCTCCCGAGATTTGGACTGAGAGCAGCTGAGATTCGCCCCCGGATCTCACGGAAAGGGGCCGAGGTCTCAAGAGGGTTTGTGGAGCTCTGTCGACATTTGAACTCAGAAACGGCGCACGTGGCCACAGGTTTTAGAGGAACGGGCCAGAGCTCCAACGTCGTTGGGAGATCTCGAACGCGATGCCGACGGAGATCACGTGCCTTGTGTCCCTGGGTCTCGCTGACTTTTCCTGAGATCTCAGGGGATTCGCGCAGTTCTTCCGAGATTTGGACAGCTCTCCTGAGCCAAGCGACCTCCATGTCCTCCACAAGGCCCGAGATCTCGATCCGTTGGGGCCAGGTGTCCCCAGACGTGGGCTGGGAGCCCACTTGATTTGCCCTTCCATCTCGCTTCCTGGCCCCATTGTCTCCTGCGGTTTGGAGGAGCTCTTCCGAGATGCAGCCTAAAACCATGAGAGTTTTGCCACCGGGTCTTGCAGAGGGTTCTGTGATGTCATGACTTGCGGTTTGTACCCCCACGATTTGGCCTGAAACCACGCGTGGTTGGAACCCGGGCCTTGATGTCTGGATGTGAGCGCTCTGGATTTGCAGGGCCACTCCTGAGATGGGGATGGGGATCACGTGAGCATTACCCCCTGGATCTCGAGGACTGGGCATGGGATCTCACCAGATTTGCATGAGCCGTCCCGAGATTTGGACGGAGCTCCCCTGAAGTCAGACGCTCTTTGTCCCAAGAGCTCCCCGAGATCCCAGGAGTTTTGAGTGAGTTCTTCCGATGCTTGGATGGAGGAGACGCCAGATTGGACCCCGAATCTCCCTGACTGGGCCTGACAGCGCTCGAACATTGCATGTGGTCCCCTAGATTTGGACTGAGAAGGGGCGAGATTTGCCCTGCGGCTCACTGACACTGCCCGAGGTCTCAAGAGATTTGGATGAGATCTGGGGAGGTCCGGACAACGATCCGGCGACCTCGGGCCCTGTGAGTGGCCGAAAGGATGGGAGATTCCACCAGATTCGGAGATTCATCACGAGATTCGCCCTGAGATCAACGAGACAGGTGCCTCTCCATCTCTCTGATCATTCCTGACAACTCAGGACATTTCCATAGCTCTTCCGAGATACAGACGGATATGCCGACATGTGTCTCCGGGAACTCGCAGGCATGGCCTGAGATCTCATGAGATGTGGGTCAGGGCCTCCAAAATTTAGACGGAGATCCCATGAGTTTAGCCGCTCGAGACCCCTGACTGGGGGGTGACCTCAGGGATTTGGTTCCGTTTAAGGACAATTGGCTTCCAACCCCGTGGGGATTGCTTCTGGGTCTCGCTAACTGGGCCAGAGTTCCCCCCGAGATTTGCGTGTGCGTTCCCGTGTTTGGCCTAAAGTCAGTTGAACGTAGATGCTCTTTCTCACCCAATGGACGGAGGCCCCGGGAGATTTGAGTGCGTTCTTCCGAGGCTGGCGCTGTGATCAAGTGACATATGCCCGTGATTCTCCCTGACAGGGTCAGGGGTTGTGGACATTTGGATGAGGTCTACTGGACTTCGTTTGAGATCACCCTGGAGTGGCACCGGGATCGCCTAACTTGGGCACAAACACTCAAGATATTTTGACGAGTTACGGCTCGATTTGGAATCAGATCCCACGAGACTGGCTCCTGGCATTCACGGATTGGACCAGCGCTCCCACAAGTGTCGGACGTGGCGCGTGACATTCAGACGGAGACCGCTTGACATGTGCCCCTGGATCTCGTCGAGTACACCAGACATTTCGAGACTTTGGCACAGTTGTCCTGAGATTCGGACACCTACCCCGAGACGTTTGCCTGGGAGTGGCCGACCGGGCCTGAGTTCTCTCGAGATTTGGATCCGGTGTTGCGAGGTTTGGAGTGTGGCCCCATGAGATTTGGCCCTGGATCTCGCTTCCTGGGCCCGAGGTCCCACGAGATGTCGACGAGCACTCCTGAGAATTGGATTCAGGTCCCCTGCGAAATGCCCCCGGAAGCCACTGAGGGGTCCCGAGCTTTGACGTGATGGGGATTGTTCTTCAATGTTCGCACGAAAGCACTCAGGTGTGAGGCCTGGTTCCCGCCGTCCAGACAGGTGCACTCATGAGCATTGGATGAATTCTGCCACAGAAGGGATTGAGAGCTCAGCAGTTTGGCCTGGTGTCTCCCTGACGGTACAATGGGTCGAACGAGGTTTGGAGGACTCCTCCCGAGATTTGGACTGAGATTAGGTGAAGTTGAAACCTGTGTCTAACAGAGACGCCTTGGCCTGAGATACCGAAGGATTGGAGTCTGCGCCTCCGAACGGAGATCACGGGACTTTTGCCTGTGAATCTCCCTGAAAGGTCCCGTGAACCCTCAAGCTGGGGAGGAGACCTCCTGAGATTTGGACTGAGATCAGCTGAGTTTCACCCCCGGATCTCAGCGAAAGGGGCCGAGGTCTCAAGCGGTTTTGAGGAGCTCTGGCGACATTTGAACACAGAAATGGCGCATGTGGCCACAGGCTGTAGAGGAACGGGCCAGAGGACCATGTGGTTGGGAGATCGCGAACCCGATGCCGACGGAGATCACGTGCCGTTGTCCCTGGGTCTTGCTGACGTTTCCTGAGATCTCAGGGGATTCGCGCAGTTCTACCGAGATTTGGACAGCTCTCCTGAGCCAAGCGACCTCCATGTCCTCCACAAGGCCCGAGATCTCGTTCCGTTGGGGCCAGGTGTCCCCAGACGTGGGCTGGGAGCCCACTTGATTCGCCCTTCCATCTCGCTTCCTGGCCCCATTGTCTCCTGCGGTTTGGAGGGGCTCTTCTGAGATGCAGCCTAAAACCATGAGAGTTTTGCCCCCGGGTCTTGCAGAGGGGGCCTGTGCTGTCATGACTTGCGGTTTGTTCCCCCCACGATTTGGCCTGAAACCACGCGGGGTTGGAACCCGGGCCTTGATGTCTGGATGTGAGCGCTCTGGATTTGCAGGGCCACTCCTGAGATGGGGATGGGGATCACGTGAGCATTGCCCCCTGGATCTCGAGGACTGGGCATGGGATCTCACCAGATTTGCATGAGCCGTCCCGAGATTTGGACGGAGCTCCCCTGAAGTCAGACGCTCTTTGTCCCACAGAGCTCCCCGAGATCCCAGGGGTTTGAGTGAGTTCCTCCGAGGCTTGGATGGAGGAGACGCCAGATTGGACCCCGAATCTCCCCGACTGGGCCTGACAGCACTCGAACATTGCATGTGGTCCCCTAGATTTGGACTGAGAAGGGGCGAGATTTGCCCTGGGGCTCACTGACTGCGCCCGAGGTCTCAAGAGATTTGGATGAGTTCTGGGGAGGTCCGGACAACGATCCGGCGACCTCGGGCCCTGAGAGTGGCCGAACGGACGGAAGATTCCACCAGATTCGGAGATTCCTCGCGAGATTCGCCCTGAGATCAACGAGACAGGTGCCTCTCCATCTCTCTGATCATTCCTGCCATCTCAGGACATTGCCAAAACTCTTCCGAGATTCAGACGGTTAGGCCGACACCTGTCTCCGGGAACTCGCAGGCAGGGCCTGATATCTCCTGAGATGTGGGTCAGGGCCTCCAAAATTTAGACGGTGATCCCATGAGTTTAGCCGCTCAAGACCCCTGACTGGGGGTGAGACCTCAGGGATTTGGTTCCGTTCAAAGGACAATTGGATTTCAACCCCCTGGGAATTGCTTCTGCATCTCGCTAAGTGGGGCAGAGGTCCCCCCGATATTTGCGTGTGCGTTCTCGTGTTTGGCCTAAAGTCAGATGAACTTAGATGCTGTTTCTCACCCAACGGATGGAGGCCCCAGGAGATTTGAGTGCCTTCGTCCGAGATTGGGGCTGTGGTCACGTGACATATGCCCGTGAATCTCCCTGACAGGGTCAGGGGTTGTTGACATTTGGATGAGTTCTACTGGACTTCGGTTGAGATGACTCCGGAGTGGCACCCGGATCCCCTAAATTGGGCACAAACACTCAAGAGATTTTGACAAGTTCAGGCTCGATTTGGAATCAGATCCCACGAGACTGGCTCCTGGCATTCACGGAATGGACGAGCCCTCTCAAATTTTCGGAGGTGGTGAGCCATATTCAGCCGGAGACCACGTGAAATGTGCCCCTGGATCGCGTCGAGTACACCTGACATTTCGAGACTTTGGCAAGTTGTCCTGAGATTCGGACACCTACCCCGAGATGTTTGCCTGGGAGTGGCCGAAGGGACCTGAGTTCTCACGAGATTTGGATCCGGTGTTTCGAGGTTTGGACTGTGGCCCCATGAGATTTGGCCCTGGATCTCGCTTCCTGGGCCCGAGGTCCCACGGGATGTCGACGAGCACTACTGAGAATTGTATTCAGGTCCCCTGCGAATTGCCCCCGGAAGCCAATGAGGGTTCCCGAGGTTTGTCGTGATGGGGATTGTTCTTCAAGGTTCGCACGAAAGCCCTCAGTTGTGAGGCCTCGTTCCCACCGTCCAGACGGGTGCACTCCTGAGCATTGGATGAATTCTGCCACAGAAGTGATTGAGAACTCAGCAGTCTGGCCCGGTGTCTCCCTGACGATACAATGGGTTGAACGAGGTTTGGAGGACTCCTCCCGAGATTTGGACTGAGATTAGGTGAAGTTGAAATCTGTGTCTAACAGAGAGGCCTTGGCCTGAGATCCCAAAAGATTGGAGTCTGCGCCTCCGACCGGAGATCACGGGACTTTTGCCTGTGAATCTCCCTGAAAGGGCCCGAGAACCCTCAAGCTGGGGAGGAGACCTCCTGAGATTTGGACTGAGATCAGCTGAGATTTGCCCCCGGATCTGACCGAAAGGGGTCGAAGTCTCAAGATGGTTTGAGGAGCTCTGGCGACATTTGAAATCAGAAACGGTGCACGTAGCCACAGGTTGTAGTGGAACGCACCAGAGCTCCCACGAGGTTGGGAGATTGCAAACGCGATGTCGACGGAGATCATGTGCGTGTCTCCCTGGGTCTCGCTGACGTTTCCTGAGACCTCAGGGCATTCGCGCAGTTCTACCGAGATTTGGACGACTATCCTGAGCCAAGCGACCTCCATATCCTCCACAAGGCCCGAGATCTTGTTCCATTGGGGCCAGGTGTCCCCAGACGTGTGCTGGGATCCCACTTGGTTTGTCTTTCCATCTCGCTGCCTGGCCCCGTTGTATCCTGCGGTTTGGAGGCGCTCTCCCGAGATGCGGACTAAAACCATGAGAGGTTTGCCCCCGGGTCTTGCAGAGGGGGCCTGTGCTGCCATGACTTGCTGTTTGTTCCCCCCAAGACTTGGCCTGAAACCACGCGGGTTCGGAACCGGGGCCTTGATGTCTTGACGTGAGCGCTCTGGATCTGCAGGGCCCCTCCTGAAATTGGGATGGCGATCATGTGAGCATTGCCCCCTGGAACTCGAGGACTGGGCATGGGATCACACCAGATTTGCATGAGCCGTCCCGAGATTTGGATGGAGCTCCCCTGAAGTCAGACGCTCTTTGTCCCAGAGAGCTCCCCGAGATCCCAGGAGCATTGAGTGCGTTCCTCCGACGCATGGACGGAGGAGACGCCAGATTTGACCCCGAATCTCCCTGACTGGGCCCGACAGCACTCGAACATTGCATGTGGTCCCCTCGGTTTGGACTGAGAAGGGGCGAGCTATGCCCTGCAGCTCACTGACTGCGCCCGAGGTCTCAAGAGATTTGGATGAGTTCTGGGGAGGTCCGGACTACGATCCGGTGACCCCGGGCCCTGCGAGTGGCCGAACAGATGGGAGATTCCACCAGATTCGGAGATTCCTCACGAGATTCGCAGTAAGATCAACGAGACAGGTGCCTCACCATCACTCTGATCTTTCCTGACATCTCAGGACATATCCATATCTCTTCCGAGATCTGGACTGATATGCCGAAACGTGTGTCTGGGAACTCGCATGCAGGGCTTGAGATCTCATGAGATGTGGGTCAGGGCCTCCAAAATTTAGACTGCGATCCCATGAGTTTAGCTGCTCGAGACCCCTGACTGGGGTGAGACCTCAGGGATTTGGCTCCGTTCTAATGACAATTGGATTTCAACCCCCTGGGGATTGCTTCTGGATCTCGCTAACTGGGCCAGAGATCCCCGCGAGATTTGCCTGAGCATTCCCGCGTTTGACCTGAAGTCTGAGGGACTTAGATGCTGTTTCTCACCCAGTGGCCGGTGGCCCCAGGAGACTTGAGTGCGTTCTTCCGAGGCTGGGGCTGTGATCACGTGACCTATGCCCGTGAATCTCCCTGACAGGGCCAGGGTTTGTTGACATTTGGATGGGTTCTCCTGGGCATCGGCCGAGATCACCCCGGAGTGGCACCGGGATCCCCTAACTTGGGCACAAACACTCAAGATGTTTTGACGAGTTCTGGCTCGATTTGGAATCAGATCCCACGAGACTGGCTCCTGGCATCCACGGATTGGACCAGCGCTCTCCCAAGTGTCGGAGGTGGCGAGGCACATTCAGACGGAGACCACGTGACATGTACCCCTGGATCTCGTCGAGTACACCTGACATTCCGAGACTTTGGCACAGTTGTCCTGAGATACGGACACCTACCCGAGACGTTTGCCTGGGAGTGGCCGATCAGGCCTGAGTTCTCACGGGATTTGGATCCGGTGTTCCGAGGTTTGGACTGCGGCCCCATGGGATTTGGCCCTGGATCTGGCTTCCAGGGCCTGAGGTCCGACGAGATGTCCACAAGCACTGCTGAGAATTGGATTCAAGTCCCCCGCGAATTGCCCGCGGAAGCCACTGAGGCATCCTGAGGTTTGACGAGATGGGGTTTGTTCTCCAAGGTTCGCACGAAAGCACTCAGGCCTGGTTCGCACCGTCCGGACGTGAGCACTCAGGAGCATTGGATGAGTTCTGCCGCAAAGGTGATTGAGAGCTCAGGAGTTGGACACTGTGTCTCCCTGATGGTGACCGGGGTCGACTGCGGTTTGGAGGAGTACTCCCGAGATTTGGACTGAGATATGCTGAAGTTGAACCCTCTGTCTAACAGAGAGGCCTTGGCCTGAGATCCCGAATGATTGGAGTCAGCGCCTCCGACAGGAGATCACGGGAAGTTTGCCTGTGAATCTCCCTGAAAGGGCCCGAGAACCCTGAAGCTGGGGAGGACACCTCCCGAGATTTGGACTGAGAGCAGCTGAGATTCGCCCCCGGATCTCACGGAAAGGGGCCGAGGTCTCAAGAGGGTTTGTGGAGCTCTGTCGACATTTGAACTCAGAAACGGCGCACGTGGCCACAGGTTTTAGAGGAACGGGCCAGAGCTCCAACGTCGTTGGGAGATCTCGAACGCGATGCCGACGGAGATCACGTGCCTTGTGTCCCTGGGTCTCGCTGACTTTTCCTGAGATCTCAGGGGATTCGCGCAGTTCTTCCGAGATTTGGACAGCTCTCCTGAGCCAAGCGACCTCCATGTCCTCCACAAGGCCCGAGATCTCGATCCGTTGGGGCCAGGTGTCTCCAGACGTGGGCTGGGAGCCCACTTGATTTGCCCTTCCATCTCGCTTCCTGGCCCCATTGTCTCCTGCGGTTTGGAGGAGCTCTTCCGAGATGCAGCCTAAAACCATGAGAGTTTTGCCACCGGGTCTTGCAGAGGGTTCTGTGATGTCATGACTTGCGGTTTGTACCCCCACGATTTGGCCTGAAACCACGCGTGGTTGGAACCCGGGCCTTGATGTCTGGATGTGAGCGCTCTGGATTTGCAGGGCCACTCCTGAGATGGGGATGGGGATCACGTGAGCATTACCCCCTGGATCTCGAGGACTGGGCATGGGATCTCACCAGATTTGCATGAGCCGTCCCGAGATTTGGACGGAGCTCCCCTGAAGTCAGACGCTCTTTGTCCCAAGAGCTCCCCGAGATCCCAGGAGTTTTGAGTGAGTTCTTCCGATGCTTGGATGGAGGAGACGCCAGATTGGACCCCGAATCTCCCTGACTGGGCCTGACAGCGCTCGAACATTGCATGTGGTCCCCTAGATTTGGACTGAGAAGGGGCGAGATTTGCCCTGCGGCTCACTGACACTGCCCGAGGTCTCAAGAGATTTGGATGAGATCTGGGGAGGTCCGGACAACGATCCGGCGACCTCGGGCCCTGTGAGTGGCCGAAAGGATGGGAGATTCCACCAGATTCGGAGATTCATCACGAGATTCGCCCTGAGATCAACGAGACAGGTGCCTCTCCATCTCTCTGATCATTCCTGACAACTCAGGACATTTCCATAGCTCTTCCGAGATACAGACGGATATGCCGACATGTGTCTCCGGGAACTCGCAGGCATGGCCTGAGATCTCATGAGATGTGGGTCAGGGCCTCCAAAATTTAGACGGAGATCCCATGAGTTTAGCCGCTCGAGACCCCTGACTGGGGGGTGACCTCAGGGATTTGGTTCCGTTTAAGGACAATTGGCTTCCAACCCCGTGGGGATTGCTTCTGGGTCTCGCTAACTGGGCCAGAGTTCCCCCCGAGATTTGCGTGTGCGTTCCCGTGTTTGGCCTAAAGTCAGTTGAACGTAGATGCTCTTTCTCACCCAATGGACGGAGGCCCCGGGAGATTTGAGTGCGTTCTTCCGAGGCTGGCGCTGTGATCAAGTGACATATGCCCGTGATTCTCCCTGACAGGGTCAGGGGTTGTGGACATTTGGATGAGGTCTACTGGACTTCGTTTGAGATCACCCTGGAGTGGCACCGGGATCGCCTAACTTGGGCACAAACACTCAAGATATTTTGACGAGTTACGGCTCGATTTGGAATCAGATCCCACGAGACTGGCTCCTGGCATTCACGGATTGGACCAGCGCTCCCACAAGTGTCGGACGTGGCGCGTGACATTCAGACGGAGACCGCTTGACATGTGCCCCTGGATCTCGTCGAGTACACCAGACATTTCGAGACTTTGGCACAGTTGTCCTGAGATTCGGACACCTACCCCGAGACGTTTGCCTGGGAGTGGCCGACCGGGCCTGAGTTCTCTCGAGATTTGGATCCGGTGTTGCGAGGTTTGGAGTGTGGCCCCATGAGATTTGGCCCTGGATCTCGCTTCCTGGGCCCGAGGTCCCACGAGATGTCGACGAGCACTCCTGAGAATTGGATTCAGGTCCCCTGCGAAATGCCCCCGGAAGCCACTGAGGGGTCCCGAGCTTTGACGTGATGGGGATTGTTCTTCAATGTTCGCACGAAAGCACTCAGGTGTGAGGCCTGGTTCCCGCCGTCCAGACAGGTGCACTCATGAGCATTGGATGAATTCTGCCACAGAAGGGATTGAGAGCTCAGCAGTTTGGCCTGGTGTCTCCCTGACGGTACAATGGGTCGAACGAGGTTTGGAGGACTCCTCCCGAGATTTGGACTGAGATTAGGTGAAGTTGAAACCTGTGTCTAACAGAGACGCCTTGGCCTGAGATACCGAAGGATTGGAGTCTGCGCCTCCGAACGGAGATCACGGGACTTTTGCCTGTGAATCTCCCTGAAAGGTCCCGTGAACCCTCAAGCTGGGGAGGAGACCTCCTGAGATTTGGACTGAGATCAGCTGAGTTTCGCCCCCGGATCTCAGCGAAAGGGGCCGAGGTCTCAAGCGGTTTTGAGGAGCTCTGGCGACATTTGAACACAGAAATGGCGCATGGGGCCACAGGCTGTAGAGGAACGGGCCAGAGGACCATGTGGTTGGGAGATCGCGAACCCGATGCCGACGGAGATCACGTGCCGTTGTCCCTGGGTCTTGCTGACGTTTCCTGAGATCTCAGGGGATTCGCGCATTTCTACCGAGATTTGGACAGCTCTCCTGAGCGAAGCGACCTCCATGTCCTCCACAAGGCCCGAGATCTCGTTCCGTTGGGGCCAGGTGTCCCCAGACGTGGGCTGGGAGCCCACTTGATTCGCCCTTCCATCTCGCTTCCTGGCCCCATTGTCTCCTGCGGTTTGGAGGGGCTCTTCCGAGATGCAGCCTAAAACCATGAGAGTTTTGCCCCCGGGTCTTGCAGAGGGGGCCTGTGCTGTCATGACTTGCGGTTTGTTCCCCCCACGATTTGGCCTGAAACCACGCGGGGTTGGAACCCGGGCCTTGATGTCTGGATGTGAGCGCTCTGGATTTGCAGGGCCACTCCTGAGATGGGGATGGGGATCACGTGAGCATTGCCCCCTGGATCTCGAGGACTGGGCATGGGATCTCACCAGATTTGCATGAGCCGTCCCGAGATTTGGACGGAGCTCCCCTGAAGTCAGACGCTCTTTGTCCCACAGAGCTCCCCGAGATCCCAGGGGTTTGAGTGAGTTCCTCCGAGGCTTGGATGGAGGAGACGCCAGATTGGACCCCGAATCTCCCCGACTGGGCCTGACAGCACTCGAACATTGCATGTGGTCCCCTAGATTTGGACTGAGAAGGGGCGAGATTTGCCCTGGGGCTCACTGACTGCGCCCGAGGTCTCAAGAGATTTGGATGAGTTCTGGGGAGGTCCGGACAACGATCCGGCGACCTCGGGCCCTGAGAGTGGCCGAACGGACGGAAGATTCCACCAGATTCGGAGATTCCTCGCGAGATTCGCCCTGAGATCAACGAGACAGGTGCCTCTCCATCTCTCTGATCATTCCTGCCATCTCAGGACATTGCCAAAACTCTTCCGAGATTCAGACGGTTAGGCTGACACCTGTCTCCGGGAACTCGCAGGCAGGGCCTGATATCTCCTGAGATGTGGGTCAGGGCCTCCAAAATTTAGACGGTGATCCCATGAGTTTAGCCGCTCAAGACCCCTGACTGGGGGTGAGACCTCAGGGATTTGGTTCCGTTCAAAGGACAATTGGATTTCAACCCCCTGGGAATTGCTTCTGCATCTCGCTAAGTGGGGCAGAGGTCCCCCCGATATTTGCGTGTGCGTTCTCGTGTTTGGCCTAAAGTCAGATGAACTTAGATGCTGTTTCTCACCCAACGGATGGAGGCCCCAGGAGATTTGAGTGCCTTCGTCCGAGATTGGGGCTGTGGTTACGTGACATATGCCCGTGAATCTCCCTGACAGGGTCAGGGGTTGTTGACATTTGGATGAGTTCTACTGGACTTCGGTTGAGATGACTCCGGAGTGGCACCCGGATCCCCTAAATTGGGCACAAACACTCAAGAGATTTTGACAAGTTCAGGCTCGATTTGGAATCAGATCCCACGAGACTGGCTCCTGGCATTCACGGAATGGACGAGCCCTCTCAAATTTTCGGAGGTGGTGAGCCATATTCAGCCGGAGACCACGTGAAATGTGCCCCTGGATCGCGTCGAGTACACCTGACATTTCGAGACTTTGGCAAGTTGTCCTGAGATTCGGACACCTACCCCGAGATGTTTGCCTGGGAGTGGCCGAAGGGACCTGAGTTCTCACGAGATTTGGATCCGGTGTTTCGAGGTTTGGACTGTGGCCCCATGAGATTTGGCCCTGGATCTCGCTTCCTGGGCCCGAGGTCCCACGGGATGTCGACGAGCACTACTGAGAATTGTATTCAGGTCCCCTGCGAATTGCCCCCGGAAGCCAATGAGGGTTCCCGAGGTTTGTCGTGATGGGGATTGTTCTTCAAGGTTCGCACGAAAGCCCTCAGTTGTGAGGCCTCGTTCCCACCGTCCAGACGGGTGCACTCCTGAGCATTGGATGAATTCTGCCACAGAAGTGATTGAGAACTCAGCAGTCTGGCCCGGTGTCTCCCTGACGATACAATGGGTTGAACGAGGTTTGGAGGACTCCTCCCGAGATTTGGACTGAGATTAGGTGAAGTTGAAATCTGTGTCTAACAGAGAGGCCTTGGCCTGAGATCCCAAAAGATTGGAGTCTGCGCCTCCGACCGGAGATCACGGGACTTTTGCCTGTGAATCTCCCTGAAAGGGCCCGAGAACCCTCAAGCTGGGGAGGAGACCTCCTGAGATTTGGACTGAGATCAGCTGAGATTTGCCCCCGGATCTGACCGAAAGGGGTCGAAGTCTCAAGATGGTTTGAGGAGCTCTGGCGACATTTGAAATCAGAAACGGTGCACGTAGCCACAGGTTGTAGTGGAACGCACCAGAGCTCCCACGAGGTTGGGAGATTGCAAACGCGATGTCGACGGAGATCATGTGCGTGTCTCCCTGGGTCTCGCTGACGTTTCCTGAGACCTCAGGGCATTCGCGCAGTTCTACCGAGATTTGGACGACTATCCTGAGCCAAGCGACCTCCATATCCTCCACAAGGCCCGAGATCTTGTTCCATTGGGGCCAGGTGTCCCCAGACGTGTGCTGGGATCCCACTTGGTTTGTCTTTCCATCTCGCTGCCTGGCCCCGTTGTATCCTGCGGTTTGGAGGCGCTCTCCCGAGATGCGGACTAAAACCATGAGAGGTTTGCCCCCGGGTCTTGCAGAGGGGGCCTGTGCTGCCATGACTTGCTGTTTGTTCCCCCCAAGACTTGGCCTGAAACCACGCGGGTTCGGAACCGGGGCCTTGATGTCTTGACGTGAGCGCTCTGGATCTGCAGGGCCCCTCCTGAAATTGGGATGGCGATCATGTGAGCATTGCCCCCTGGAACTCGAGGACTGGGCATGGGATCACACCAGATTTGCATGAGCCGTCCCGAGATTTGGATGGAGCTCCCCTGAAGTCAGACGCTCTTTGTCCCAGAGAGCTCCCCGAGATCCCAGGAGCATTGAGTGCGTTCCTCCGACGCATGGACGGAGGAGACGCCAGATTTGACCCCGAATCTCCCTGACTGGGCCCGACAGCACTCGAACATTGCATGTGGTCCCCTCGGTTTGGACTGAGAAGGGGCGAGCTATGCCCTGCAGCTCACTGACTGCGCCCGAGGTCTCAAGAGATTTGGATGAGTTCTGGGGAGGTCCGGACTACGATCCGGTGACCCCGGGCCCTGCGAGTGGCCGAACAGATGGGAGATTCCACCAGATTCGGAGATTCCTCACGAGATTCGCAGTAAGATCAACGAGACAGGTGCCTCACCATCACTCTGATCTTTCCTGACATCTCAGGACATATCCATATCTCTTCCGAGATCTGGACTGATATGCCGAAACGTGTGTCTGGGAACTCGCATGCAGGGCTTGAGATCTCATGAGATGTGGGTCAGGGCCTCCAAAATTTAGACTGCGATCCCATGAGTTTAGCTGCTCGAGACCCCTGACTGGGGTGAGACCTCAGGGATTTGGCTCCGTTCTAATGACAATTGGATTTCAACCCCCTGGGGATTGCTTCTGGATCTCGCTAACTGGGCCAGAGATCCCCGCGAGATTTGCCTGAGCATTCCCGCGTTTGACCTGAAGTCTGAGGGACTTAGATGCTGTTTCTCACCCAGTGGCCGGTGGCCCCAGGAGACTTGAGTGCGTTCTTCCGAGGCTGGGGCTGTGATCACGTGACCTATGCCCGTGAATCTCCCTGACAGGGCCAGGGTTTGTTGACATTTGGATGGGTTCTCCTGGGCATCGGCCGAGATCACCCCGGAGTGGCACCGGGATCCCCTAACTTGGGCACAAACACTCAAGATGTTTTGACGAGTTCTGGCTCGATTTGGAATCAGATCCCACGAGACTGGCTCCTGGCATCCACGGATTGGACCAGCGCTCTCCCAAGTGTCGGAGGTGGCGAGGCACATTCAGACGGAGACCACGTGACATGTACCCCTGGATCTCGTCGAGTACACCTGACATTCCGAGACTTTGGCACAGTTGTCCTGAGATACGGACACCTACCCGAGACGTTTGCCTGGGAGTGGCCGATCAGGCCTGAGTTCTCACGGGATTTGGATCCGGTGTTCCGAGGTTTGGACTGCGGCCCCATGGGATTTGGCCCTGGATCTGGCTTCCAGGGCCTGAGGTCCGACGAGATGTCCACAAGCACTGCTGAGAATTGGATTCAAGTCCCCCGCGAATTGCCCGCGGAAGCCACTGAGGCATCCTGAGGTTTGACGAGATGGGGTTTGTTCTCCAAGGTTCGCACGAAAGCACTCAGGCCTGGTTCGCACCGTCCGGACGTGAGCACTCAGGAGCATTGGATGAGTTCTGCCGCAAAGGTGATTGAGAGCTCAGGAGTTGGACACTGTGTCTCCCTGATGGTGACCGGGGTCGACTGCGGTTTGGAGGAGTACTCCCGAGATTTGGACTGAGATATGCTGAAGTTGAACCCTCTGTCTAACAGAGAGGCCTTGGCCTGAGATCCCGAATGATTGGAGTCAGCGCCTCCGACAGGAGATCACGGGAAGTTTGCCTGTGAATCTCCCTGAAAGGGCCCGAGAACCCTGAAGCTGGGGAGGACACCTCCCGAGATTTGGACTGAGAGCAGCTGAGATTCGCCCCCGGATCTCACGGAAAGGGGCCGAGGTCTCAAGAGGGTTTGTGGAGCTCTGTCGACATTTGAACTCAGAAACGGCGCACGTGGCCACAGGTTTTAGAGGAACGGGCCAGAGCTCCAACGTCGTTGGGAGATCTCGAACGCGATGCCGACGGAGATCACGTGCCTTGTGTCCCTGGGTCTCGCTGACTTTTCCTGAGATCTCAGGGGATTCGCGCAGTTCTTCCGAGATTTGGACAGCTCTCCTGAGCCAAGCGACCTCCATGTCCTCCACAAGGCCCGAGATCTCGATCCGTTGGGGCCAGGTGTCCCCAGACGTGGGCTGGGAGCCCACTTGATTTGCCCTTCCATCTCGCTTCCTGGCCCCATTGTCTCCTGCGGTTTGGAGGAGCTCTTCCGAGATGCAGCCTAAAACCATGAGAGTTTTGCCACCGGGTCTTGCAGAGGGTTCTGTGATGTCATGACTTGCGGTTTGTACCCCCACGATTTGGCCTGAAACCACGCGTGGTTGGAACCCGGGCCTTGATGTCTGGATGTGAGCGCTCTGGATTTGCAGGGCCACTCCTGAGATGGGGATGGGGATCACGTGAGCATTACCCCCTGGATCTCGAGGACTGGGCATGGGATCTCACCAGATTTGCATGAGCCGTCCCGAGATTTGGACGGAGCTCCCCTGAAGTCAGACGCTCTTTGTCCCAAGAGCTCCCCGAGATCCCAGGAGTTTTGAGTGAGTTCTTCCGATGCTTGGATGGAGGAGACGCCAGATTGGACCCCGAATCTCCCTGACTGGGCCTGACAGCGCTCGAACATTGCATGTGGTCCCCTAGATTTGGACTGAGAAGGGGCGAGATTTGCCCTGCGGCTCACTGACACTGCCCGAGGTCTCAAGAGATTTGGATGAGATCTGGGGAGGTCCGGACAACGATCCGGCGACCTCGGGCCCTGTGAGTGGCCGAAAGGATGGGAGATTCCACCAGATTCGGAGATTCATCACGAGATTCGCCCTGAGATCAACGAGACAGGTGCCTCTCCATCTCTCTGATCATTCCTGACAACTCAGGACATTTCCATAGCTCTTCCGAGATACAGACGGATATGCCGACATGTGTCTCCGGGAACTCGCAGGCATGGCCTGAGATCTCATGAGATGTGGGTCAGGGCCTCCAAAATTTAGACGGAGATCCCATGAGTTTAGCCGCTCGAGACCCCTGACTGGGGGGTGACCTCAGGGATTTGGTTCCGTTTAAGGACAATTGGCTTCCAACCCCGTGGGGATTGCTTCTGGGTCTCGCTAACTGGGCCAGAGTTCCCCCCGAGATTTGCGTGTGCGTTCCCGTGTTTGGCCTAAAGTCAGTTGAACGTAGATGCTCTTTCTCACCCAATGGACGGAGGCCCCGGGAGATTTGAGTGCGTTCTTCCGAGGCTGGCGCTGTGATCAAGTGACATATGCCCGTGATTCTCCCTGACAGGGTCAGGGGTTGTGGACATTTGGATGAGGTCTACTGGACTTCGTTTGAGATCACCCTGGAGTGGCACCGGGATCGCCTAACTTGGGCACAAACACTCAAGATATTTTGACGAGTTACGGCTCGATTTGGAATCAGATCCCACGAGACTGGCTCCTGGCATTCACGGATTGGACCAGCGCTCCCACAAGTGTCGGACGTGGCGCGTGACATTCAGACGGAGACCGCTTGACATGTGCCCCTGGATCTCGTCGAGTACACCAGACATTTCGAGACTTTGGCACAGTTGTCCTGAGATTCGGACACCTACCCCGAGACGTTTGCCTGGGAGTGGCCGACCGGGCCTGAGTTCTCTCGAGATTTGGATCCGGTGTTGCGAGGTTTGGAGTGTGGCCCCATGAGATTTGGCCCTGGATCTCGCTTCCTGGGCCCGAGGTCCCACGAGATGTCGACGAGCACTCCTGAGAATTGGATTCAGGTCCCCTGCGAAATGCCCCCGGAAGCCACTGAGGGGTCCCGAGCTTTGACGTGATGGGGATTGTTCTTCAATGTTCGCACGAAAGCACTCAGGTGTGAGGCCTGGTTCCCGCCGTCCAGACAGGTGCACTCATGAGCATTGGATGAATTCTGCCACAGAAGGGATTGAGAGCTCAGCAGTTTGGCCTGGTGTCTCCCTGACGGTACAATGGGTCGAACGAGGTTTGGAGGACTCCTCCCGAGATTTGGACTGAGATTAGGTGAAGTTGAAACCTGTGTCTAACAGAGACGCCTTGGCCTGAGATACCGAAGGATTGGAGTCTGCGCCTCCGAACGGAGATCACGGGACTTTTGCCTGTGAATCTCCCTGAAAGGTCCCGTGAACCCTCAAGCTGGGGAGGAGACCTCCTGAGATTTGGACTGAGATCAGCTGAGTTTCGCCCCCGGATCTCAGCGAAAGGGGCCGAGGTCTCAAGCGGTTTTGAGGAGCTCTGGCGACATTTGAACACAGAAATGGCGCATGGGGCCACAGGCTGTAGAGGAACGGGCCAGAGGACCATGTGGTTGGGAGATCGCGAACCCGATGCCGACGGAGATCACGTGCCGTTGTCCCTGGGTCTTGCTGACGTTTCCTGAGATCTCAGGGGATTCGCGCAGTTCTACCGAGATTTGGACAGCTCTCCTGAGCCAAGCGACCTCCATGTCCTCCACAAGGCCCGAGATCTCGTTCCGTTGGGGCCAGGTGTCCCCAGACGTGGGCTGGGAGCCCACTTGATTCGCCCTTCCATCTCGCTTCCTGGCCCCATTGTCTCCTGCGGTTTGGAGGGGCTCTTCCGAGATGCAGCCTAAAACCATGAGAGTTTTGCCCCCGGGTCTTGCAGAGGGGGCCTGTGCTGTCATGACTTGCGGTTTGTTCCCCCCACGATTTGGCCTGAAACCACGCGGGGTTGGAACCCGGGCCTTGATGTCTGGATGTGAGCGCTCTGGATTTGCAGGGCCACTCCTGAGATGGGGATGGGGATCACGTGAGCATTGCCCCCTGGATCTCGAGGACTGGGCATGGGATCTCACCAGATTTGCATGAGCCGTCCCGAGATTTGGACGGAGCTCCCCTGAAGTCAGACGCTCTTTGTCCCACAGAGCTCCCCGAGATCCCAGGGGTTTGAGTGAGTTCCTCCGAGGCTTGGATGGAGGAGACGCCAGATTGGACCCCGAATCTCCCCGACTGGGCCTGACAGCACTCGAACATTGCATGTGGTCCCCTAGATTTGGACTGAGAAGGGGCGAGATTTGCCCTGGGGCTCACTGACTGCGCCCGAGGTCTCAAGAGATTTGGATGAGTTCTGGGGAGGTCCGGACAACGATCCGGCGACCTCGGGCCCTGAGAGTGGCCGAACGGACGGAAGATTCCACCAGATTCGGAGATTCCTCGCGAGATTCGCCCTGAGATCAACGAGACAGGTGCCTCTCCATCTCTCTGATCATTCCTGCCATCTCAGGACATTGCCAAAACTCTTCCGAGATTCAGACGGTTAGGCCGACACCTGTCTCCGGGAACTCGCAGGCAGGGCCTGATATCTCCTGAGATGTGGGTCAGGGCCTCCAAAATTTAGACGGTGATCCCATGAGTTTAGCCGCTCAAGACCCCTGACTGGGGGTGAGACCTCAGGGATTTGGTTCCGTTCAAAGGACAATTGGATTTCAACCCCCTGGGAATTGCTTCTGCATCTCGCTAAGTGGGGCAGAGGTCCCCCCGATATTTGCGTGTGCGTTCTCGTGTTTGGCCTAAAGTCAGATGAACTTAGATGCTGTTTCTCACCCAACGGATGGAGGCCCCAGGAGATTTGAGTGCCTTCGTTCGAGATTGGGGCTGTGGTCACGTGACATATGCCCGTGAATCTCCCTGACAGGGTCAGGGGTTGTTGACATTTGGATGATTTCTACAGGACTTCGGTTGAGATGACTCCGGAGTGGCACCCGGATCCCCTAAATTGGGCACAAACACTCAAGAGATTTTGACAAGTTCAGGCTCGATTTGGAATCAGATCCCACGAGACTGGCTCCTGGCATTCACGGAATGGACGAGCCCTCTCAAATTTTCGGAGGTGGCGAGCCACATTCAGACGGAGACCACGTGAAATGTGCCCCTGGATCGCGTCGAGTACACCTGACATTTCGAGACTTTGGCAAGTTGTCCTGAGATTCGGACACCTACCCCGAGATGTTTGCCTGGGAGTGGCCGAAGGGACCTGAGTTCTCACGAGATTTGGATCCGGTGTTTCGAGGTTTGGATTGTGGCCCCATGAGATTTGGCCCTGGATCTCGCTTCCTGGGCCCGAGGTCCCACGGGATGTCGACGAGCACTACTGAGAATTGTATTCAGGTCCCCTGCGAATTGCCCCCGGAAGCCAATGAGGGTTCCCGAGGTTTGTCGTGATGGGGATTGTTCTTCAAGGTTCGCACGAAAGCCCTCAGTTGTGAGGCCTCGTTCCCACCGTCCAGACGGGTGCACTCCTGAGCATTGGATGAAATCTGCCACAGAAGTGATTGAGAACTCAGCAGTCTGGCCCGGTGTCTCCCTGACGATACAATGGGTTGAACGAGGTTTGGAGGACTCCTCCCGAGATTTGGACTGAGATTAGGTGAAGTTGAAATCTGTGTCTAACAGAGAGGCCTTGGCCTGAGATCCCAAAGGATTGGAGTCTGCGCCTCCGACCGGAGATCACGGGACTTTTGCCTGTGAATCTCCCTGAAAGGGCCCGAGAACCCTCAAGCTGGGGAGGAGACCTCCTGAGATTTGGACTGAGATCAGCTGAGATTTGCCCCCGGATCTGACCGAAAGGGGTCGAAGTCTCAAGATGGTTTGAGGAGCTCTGGCGACATTTGAAATCCGAAACGGTGCACGTAGCCACAGGTTGTAGTGGAACGCACCAGAGCTCCCACGAGGTTGGGAGATTGCAAACGCGATGTCGACGGAGATCATGTGCGTGTCTCCCTGGGTCTCGCTGACGTTTCCTGAGACCTCAGGGCATTCGCGCAGTTCTACCGAGATTTGGACGACTATCCTGAGCCAAGCGACCTCCATATCTTCCACAAGGCCCGAGATCTTGTTCCATTGGGGCCAGGTGTCCCCAGACGTGTGCTGGGATCCCACTTGGTTTGTCTTTCCATCTCGCTGCCTGGCCCCGTTGTATCCTGCTGTTTGGAGGCGCTCTCCCGAGATGCGGACTAAAACCATGAGAGGTTTGCCCCCGGGTCTTGCAGAGGGGGCCTGTGCTGCCATGACTTGCTGTTTGTTCCCCCCAAGACTTGGCCTGAAACCACGCGGGTTCGGAACCGGGGCCTTGATGTCTTGACGTGAGCGCTCTGGATCTGCAGGGCCCCTCCTGAAATTGGGATGGCGATCATGTGAGCATTGCCCCCTGGAACTCGAGGACTGGGCATGGGATCACACCAGATTTGCATGAGCCGTCCCGAGATTTGGATGGAGCTCCCCTGAAGTCAGACGCTCTTTGTCCCAGAGAGCTCCCCGAGATCCCAGGAGCATTGAGTGCGTTCCTCCGACGCATGGACGGAGGAGACGCCAGATTTGACCCCGAATCTCCCTGACTGGGCCCGACAGCACTCGAACATTGCATGTGGTCCCCTCGGTTTGGACTGAGAAGGGGCGAGCTTTGCCCTGCCGCTCACTGACTGCGCCCGAGGTCTCAAGAGATTTGGATGAGTTCTGGGGAGGTCTGGACTACGATCCGGTGACCTCGGGCCCTGCCAGTGGCCGAACGGACCGGAGATTCCACCAGATTCGGAGATTCCTCGTGAGATTCGCCCTGAGAACAACGAGACAGGTGCCTCTCGATCTCTCTGATCATTCCTGACATCTCAGGACATTTCCATAGCTCTTCCGATATTTGGACGGATATGCCGACACGTGTTTCCAGGAACTCGCAGGCAGGGCCTGAGATCTCATGAGATGTGGGTCAGGGCCTCCAAAATTTAGACTGCGATCCCATGAGTTTAGTTGCTTGAGACCCCTGACTGGGGTGAGACCTCAGGGATTTGGTTTCGTTCTAATGACAATTGGATTTCAACCCCCTGGGGATTGCTTCTGGATCTCGCTAACTGGGCCAGAGGTCCCCCCGGAATTTGCGTGTGTGTTCCCGTGTTACGCCTAAAGTCAGGTGAACTTAGATGCTGTTTCTCACGCAACGGACAGTGGCCCCGCAAGATTTGAGTGCGTTCTTCCGAGCCTGGGGCTGTGATCACGTGACATATGTCCGTGAATCTCCCTGACAGGGCCAGGGGTTCTTGACATTTGAATGAGTTCTCCTGGACTTTGGCTGAGATCACCCGGATTCCATAACTTGGGCACAAACCACTAAAGAGATTTTGACGAGTTCCAGCTCGATTTGGAATCAGATCCCACGAGACTGGCTCCTGGCATTCACGGATTGGACCAGCGTTCTCACAAGTGTCGGAGGTGGCGAGCCTCATTCAGACGGACACCACGTGACATGTGCCCCTCGATCTCGTCGAGTACACCTGACATTTCGAGACTTTGGCACAGTTGTCCTGAGATTCGGACACCTACACGGAGACGTTTGCCTGGGAGTGTCCGACGGGTCCTGAGTTCTCACAGGATTTGGATCCGGTGTTCCGAGGTGTGGACTGCGGCCCCATGAGATTTGGCCCTGGATTTGGCTTCCTGGGCCTGTGGTCCCATGAGATGTCGACGAGCACTCCTGAGAATTGGATTCAAGTCCCCTGCGAATTGCCCTCGGAAGCCACTGAGGGGTCCCGAGGTTTGACGAGATGGGGTTTGTTCTCCAAGGTTCGCACGAAAGCACTCAGGTTTGGAGCCTGGTTCGCACCGTCCGGACGTGAGGACTCAGGAGCATTGGGTGAGTTCTGCTGCAAAGGTGATTGAGAGCTCAGGAGTTGGGCCCTGGGTCGCCCTTATGGTGACCGGGGTCGACCGAGGTTTGGAGGCTTTCTCCCGAGATTTGGACTGAGATTTGATGAAGTTGAACCCTGTGTCTAACAGAGAGGCCTTGGCCTGAGATCCCGTGGGTTGGAGTCAGCGCCTCCAACTGGAGATCACGGGAGCTTTGCCTGTGAATCTCCCTGAAAGTGTCCGAGAACCCTGAAGCTGGGGAGGAGACCTCCTGAGATTTGGACTGAGATCAGCTGAGATTCGCCCCCGGATCTGACCGAAAGGGGTCGAAGTCTCAAGATGGTTTGAGGAGCTCTGGCGACATTTGAATTCAGAAACGGTGCACGTAGCCACAGGTTGTAGTGGAATGCACCAGAGCTCCCACGAGGTTGGGAGATTGCAAACGCGATGTCGACGGAGATCATGTGCGTGTCTCCCTGGGTCTCGCTGACGTTTCCTGAGACCTCAGGGCATTCGCGCAGTTCTACCGAGATTTGGACGACTATCCTGAGCCAAGCGACCTCCATATCCTCACAAGGCCCGAGATCTTGTTCCATTGGGGCCAGGTGTCCCCAGACGTGTGCTGGGATCCCACTTGGTTTGTCTTTCCATCTCGCTGCCTGGCCCCGTTGTATCCTGCGGTTTGGAGGCGCTCTCCCGAGATGCGGACTAAAACCATGAGAGGTTTGCCCCCGGGTCTTGCAGAGGGGGCCTGTGCTGCCATGACTTGCTGTTTGTTCCCCCCAAGACTTGGCCTGAAACCACGCGGGTTCGGAACCGGGGCCTTGATGTCTTGACGTGAGTGCTCTGGATCTGCAGGGCCCCTCCTGAAATTGGGATGGCGATCCTGTGAGCATTGCCCCCTGGAACTCGAGGACTGGGCATGGGATCACACCAGATTTGCATGAGCCGTCCCGAGATTTGGATGGAGCTCCCCTGAAGTCAGACGCTCTTTGTCCCAGAGAGCTCCCCGAGATCCCAGGAGCATTGAGTGCGTTCCTCCGACGCATGGACGGAGGAGACGCCAGATTTGACCGCGAATCTCCCTGACTGGGCCCGACAGCACTCGAACATTGCATGTGGTCCCCTCGGTTTGGACTGAGAAGGGGCGAGCTATGCCCTGCAGCTCACTGACTGCGCCCGAGGTCTCAAGAGATTTGGATGAGTTCTGGGGAGGTCCGGACTACGATCCGGTGACCCCGGGCCCTGCGAGTGGCCGAACAGACGGGAGATTCCACCAGATTCGGAGATTCCTCACGAGATTCGCACTAAGATCAACGAGACAGGTGCCTCACCATCTCTCTGATCTTTCCTGACATCTCAGGACATATCCATATCTCTTCCGAGATTTGGACGGATATGCCGAAACGTGTGTCTGGGAACTCGCATGCAGGGCTTGAGATCTCATGAGATGTGGGTCAGGGCCTCCAAAATTTAGACTGCGATCCCATGAGTTTAGCTGCTCGAGACCCCTGACTGGGGTGAGACCTCAGGGATTTGGCTCCGTTCTAAAAACAATTGGATTTCAACCCCCTGGGGATTGCTTCTGGATCTCGCTAACTGGGCCAGAGATCCTCGCGAGATTTGCCTGAGCATTCCCACGTTTGACCTGAAGTCTGATGGACTTAGATGCTGTTTCTCACCCAGTGGCCGGTGGCCCCAGGAGACTTGAGTGCGTTCTTCCGAGGCTGGGGCTGTGATCACGTGACCTATGCCCGTGAATCTCCCTGACAGGGCCAGGGTTTGTTGACATTTGGATGGGTTCTCCTGGGCATCGGCCGAGATCACCCCGGAGTGGCACCGGGATCCCCTAACTTGGGCACAAACACTCAAGATGTTTTGACGAGTTCTGGCTCGATTTGGAATCAGATCCCACGAGACTGGCTCCTGGCATCCACGGATTGGACCAGCACTCTCCCAAGTGTCGGAGGTGGCGAGGCACATTCAGACGGAGACCACGTGACATGTACCCCTGGATCTCGTCGAGTACACCTGACATTCCGAGACTTTGGCACAGTTGTCCTGAGATACGGACACCTACCCGAGACGTTTGCCTGGGAGTGGCCGATCAGGCCTGAGTTCTCACGGGATTTGGATCCGGTGTTCCGAGGTTTGGACTGCGGCCCCATGGGATTTGGCCCTGGATCTGGCTTCCAGGGCCTGAGGTCCGACGAGATGTCCACAAGCACTGCTGAGAATTGGATTCAATTCCCCGCGAATTGCCCGCGGAAGCCACTGAGGCATCCTGAGGTTTGAAGAGATGGGGTTTGTTCTCCAAGGTTCGCACGAAAGCACTCAGGTTTGGAGCCTGGTTCGCACCGTCCGGACGTGAGCACTCAGGAGCATTGGATGAGTTCTGCCGCAAAGGTGATTTAGAGCTCAGGAGTTGGACACTGGGTCTCCCTGATGGTGACCGGGGTCGACTGCGGTTTGGAGGAGTACTCCCGAGATTTGGACTGAGATATGCTGAAGTTGAACCCTCTGTCTAACAGAGAGGCCTTGGCCTGAGATCCCGAATTATAGGAGTCAGCGCCTCCGACAGGAGATCACGGGATGTTTGCCTGTGAATCTCCCTGAAAGGGCCCGAGAACCCTGAAGCTGGGGAGGACACCTCCCGTGATTTGGACTGAGAGCAGCTGAGATTCGCCCCCGGATCTCACGGAAAGGGGCCGAGGTCTCAAGAGGGTTTGCGGAGCTCTGTCGACATTTGAACTCAGAAACGGCGCACGTGGCCACAGGTTTTAGAGGAACGGAGCAGAGCTCCAACGTCGTTGGGAGATCTCGAACGCGATGCCGACGGAGATCACGTGCCGTGTGTCCCTGGGTCTCGCTGAATTTTCCTGAGATCTCCGGGGATTCGCGCAGTTCTACCGAGATTTGGACGGCTATCTTGAGCCAAGCGACCTCCTTATCCTCCCCAAGGCCCGAGATCTCGTTCCCTTGGTGCCAGGTGTCCCCAGACGTGGGCTGGGATCCCATTTGATTTGCCCTTCCATCTGGCTGCCTGGCTCCGTGGTCTCCTGCGGTTTGGAGGCGCTCTTCCGAGATGCAGACTAAAACCACGAGAATTTTGCCCCCCGGAACTGCAGAGGGGGCCTGTGCTGCCATGACTTGCGGTTTGTTCCCCCCAAGATTTGGCCTGAAACCACGCGGGGTTGGAACCCGGGCCTTGATATCTGGACCTGAGCGCTCTGGAACTTCAGGGCCCCTCCTGAAATTGGGATGGAAATCACGTGAGCATTGCCCCCTGGATCTCGAGGACTGGGTATGGGATCACGGCAGATTTGCATGAGCCGTCCCGAGATTTGGACGGAGCTCCCCTGAAGTCAGGTGCTCTCTGTCCCACAGAGCTCCCCGAGATCCCAGGAGTTTTGAGTGAGTTCTTCCGAGGCTTGGACGGAGGAGACACCATATTTGATCCCGAATCTCCCTGACTGGGCCCGACAGTGCTCGAACATTGCATGTGGTCCCCTAGGTTTGGACTGAGAAGGGGCGAGCTTTGCCCTGCCACTCACTGACTGCGCCCGAGGTCTCAAGAGATTTGGAGGAGTTCTGGGGAGGTCTGGACTACGATCCGGTGTCCTCGGGCCCTGCCAGTGGCCGAACGGACCGGAGATTCCACCAGATTCGGAGATTCCTCGTGAGATTCGCCCTGAGAACAACGAGACAGGTGCCTCTCGATCTCTCTGATCATTCCTGACATCTCAGGACATTTCCATAGCTCTTCCGATATTTGGACGGATATGCCGACACGTGTTTCCAGGAACTCGCAGGCAGGGCCTGAGATCTCATGAGATGTGGGTCAGGGCCTCCAAAATTTAGACTGCGATCCCATGAGTTTAGTTGCTTGAGACCCCTGACTGGGGTGAGACCTCAGGGATTTGGTTTCGTTCTAATGAGAATTGGATTTCAACCCCCTGGGGATTGCTTCTGGATCTCCCTAACTGGGCCAGAGGTCCCCCCGGAATTTGCGTGTGTGTTCCCGTGTTACGCCTAAAGTCAGATGAACTTAGATGCTGTTTCTCACGCAACGGACAGTGGCCCCGCAAGATTTGAGTGCGTTCTTCCGAGCCTGGGGCTGTGATCACGTGACATATGTCCGTGAATCTCCCTGACAGGGCCAGGGGCTCTTGACATTTGAATGAGTTCTCCTGGACTTTGGCTGAGATCACCCGGATTCCATAACTTGGGCACAAACCACTAAAGAGATTTTGACGAGTTCCAGCTCGATTTGGAATCAGATCCCACGAGACTGGCTCCTGGCATTCACGGATTGGACCAGCGTTCTCACAAGTGTCGTAGGTGGCGAGCCTCATTCAGACGGACACCACGGGACATGTGCCCCTCGATCTCGTCGAGTACACCTGACATTTCGAGACCTTGGCACAGTTGTCCTGAGATTCGGACACCTACACGGAGACGTTTGCCTGGGAGTGTCCGACGGGTCCTGAGTTCTCACAGGATTTGGATCCGGTGTTCCGAGGTGTGGACTGCGGCCCCATGAGATTTGGCCCTGGATCTGGCTTCCTGGGCCTGTGGACCCATGAGATGTCGACGAGCACTCCTGAGAATTGGATTCAGGTCCCCTGCGAATTGCCCTCGGAAGCCACTGAGGGGTCCCGAGGTTTGACGAGATGGGGTTTGTTCTCCAAGGTTCGCACGAAAGCACTCAGGTTTGGAGCCTGGTTCGCACCGTCCGGACGTGAGCACTCAGGAGCATTGGATGAGTTCTGCCGCAAAGGTGATTTAGAGCTCAGGAGTTGGACACTGGGTCTCCCTGATGGTGACCAGGGTCGACTGCGGTTTGGAGGAGTACTCCCGAGATTTGGACTGAGATATGCTGAAGTTGAACCCTCTGTCTAACAGAGAGGCCTTGGCCTGAGATCCCGAATGATTGGAGTCAGCGCCTCCGACAGGAGATCACGGGAAGTTTGCCTGTGAATCTCCCTGAAAGGGCCCGAGAACCCTGAAGCTGGGGAGGACACCTCCTGAGATTTGGACTGAGAGCAGCTGAGATTCGCCCCCGGATCTCACGGAAAGGGGCCGAGGTCTCAAGAGGGTTTGTGGAGCTCTGTCGACATTTGAACTCAGAAACGGCGCACGTGGCCACAGGTTTTAGAGGAACGGGCCAGAGCTCCAACGTCGTTGGGAGATCTCGAACGCGATGCCGACGGAGATCACGTGCCTTGTGTCCCTGGGTCTCGCTGACTTTTCCTGAGATCTCAGGGGATTCCGGCAGTTCTACCGAGATTTGGACAGCTCTCCTGAGCCAAGCGACCTCCATGTCCTCCACAAGGCCCTAGATCTCGATCCGTTGGGGCCAGGTGTCCCCAGACGTGGGCTGGGAGCCCACTTGATTTGCCCTTCCATCTCGCTTCCTGGCCCCATTGTCTCCTGGGGTTTGGAGGAGCTCTTCCGAGATGCAGCCTAAAACCATGAGAGTTTTGCCACCGGGTCTTGCAGAGGGTTCCTGTGATGTCATGACTTGCGGTTTGTACCCCCACGATTTGGCCTGAAACCACGCGTGGTTGGAACCCGGGCCTTGATGTCTGGATGTGAGCGCTCTGGATTTGCAGGGCCACTCCTGAGATGGGGATGGGGATCACGTGAGCATTACCCCCTGGATCTCGAGGACTGGGCATGGGATCTCACCAGATTTGCATGAGCCGTCCCGAGATTTGGACGGAGCTCCCCTGAAGTCAGACGCTCTTTGTCCCAAGAGCTCCCCGAGATCCCAGGAGTTTTGAGTGAGTTCTTCCGATGCTTGGATGGAGGAGACGCCAGATTGGACCCCGAATCTCCCTGACTGGGCCTGACAGCGCTCGAACATTGCATGTGGTCCCCTAGATTTGGACTGAGAAGGGGCGAGATTTGCCCTGCGGCTCACTGACACTGCCCGAGGTCTCAAGAGATTTGGATGAGATCTGGGGAGGTCCGGACAACGATCCGGCGACCTCGGGCCCTGTGAGTGGCCGAAAGGATGGGAGATTCCACCAGATTCGGAGATTCATCGCGAGATTCGCCCTGAGATCAACGAGACAGGTGCCTCTCCATCTCTCTGACCATTCCTGACAACTCAGGACATTAACATAGCTCTTCCGAGATACAGACGGATATGCCGACATGTGTCTCCGGGAACTCGCAGGCATGGGCTGAGATCTCATGAGATGTGGGTCAGGGCCTCCAAAATTTAGACGGAGATCCCATGAGTTTAGCCGCTCGAGACCCCTGACTGGGGGGTGACCTCAGGGATTTGGTTCCGTTTAAGGACAATTGGCTTCCAACCCCGTGGGGATTGCTTCTGGGTCTCGCTAACTGGGCCAGAGTTCCCCCCGAGATTTGCGTGTGCGTTCCCGTGTTTGGCCTAAAGTCAGTTGAACGTAGATGCTCTTTCTCACCCAATGGACGGAGGCCCCGGGAGATTTGAGTGCGTTCTTCCGAGGCTGGCGCTGTGATCAAGTGACATATGCCCGTGATTCTCCCTGACAGGGTCAGGGGTTGTGGACATTTGGATGAGGTCTACTGGACTTCGTTTGAGATCACCCTGGAGTGGCACCGGGATCGCCTAACTTGGGCACAAACACTCAAGATATTTTGACGAGTTACGGCTCGATTTGGAATCAGATCCCACGAGACTGGCTCCTGGCATTCACGGATTGGACCAGCGCTCCCACAAGTGTCGGACGTGGCGCGTGACATTCAGACGGAGACCGCTTGACATGTGCCCCTGGATCTCGTCGAGTACACCAGACATTTCGAGACTTTGGCACAGTTGTCCTGAGATTCGGACACCTACCCCGAGACGTTTGCCTGGGAGTGGCCGACCGGGCCTGAGTTCTCTCGAGATTTGGATCCGGTGTTGCGAGGTTTGGAGTGTGGCCCCATGAGATTTGGCCCTGGATCTCGCTTCCTGGGACCGAGGTCCCACGAGATGTCGACGAGCACTCCTGACATTTGGATTCAGGTCCCCTGCGAAATGCCCCCGGGAGCCACTGAGGGGTCCCGAGCTTTGACGTGATGGGGATTGTTCTTCAATGTTCGCACGAAAGCACTCAGGTGTGAGGCCTGGTTCCCGCCGTCCAGACAGGTGCACTCATGAGCATTGGATGAATTCTGCCACAGAAGGGATTGAGAGCTCAGCAGTTTCGCCTGGTGTCTCCCTGACGGTACAATGGGTCGAACGAGGTTTGGAGGACTCCTCCCGAGATTTGGACTGAGATTAGGTGAAGTTGAAACCTGTGTCTAACAGAGACGCCTTGGCCTGAGATACCGAAGGATTGGAGTCTGCGCCTCCGAACGGAGATCACGGGACTTTTGCCTGTGAATCTCCCTGAAAGGTCCCGTGAACCCTCAAGCTGGGGAGGAGACCTCCTGAGATTTGGACTGAGATCAGCTGAGTTTCGCCCCCGGATCTCAGCGAAAGGGGCCGAGGTCTCAAGCGGTTTTGAGGAGCTCTGGCGACATTTGAACACAGAAATGGCGCATGTGGCCACAGGCTGTAGAGGAACGGGCCAGAGGACCATGTGGTTGGGAGATCGCGAACCCGATGCCGACGGAGATCACGTGCCGTTGTCCCTGGGTCTTGCTGACGTTTCCTGAGATCTCAGGGGATTCGCGCAGTTCTACCGAGATTTGGACAGCTCTCCTGAGCCAAGCGACCTCCATGTCCTCCACAAGGCCCGAGATCTCGTTCCGTTGGGGCCAGGTGTCCCCAGACGTGGGCTGGGAGCCCACTTGATTCGCCCTTCCATCTCGCTTCCTAGCCCCACTGTCTCCTGCGGTTTGGAGGGGCTCTTCCGAGATGCAGCCTAAAACCATGAGAGTTTTGCCCCCGGGTCTTGCAGAGGGGGCCTGTGCTGTCATGACTTGCGGTTTGTTCCCCCCACGATTTGGCCTGAAACCACGCGGGGTTGGAACCCGGGCCTTGATGTCTGGATGTGAGCGCTCTGGATTTGCAGGGCCACTCCTGAGATGGGGATGGGGATCACGTGAGCATTGCCCCCTGGATCTCGAGGACTGGGCATGGGATCTCACCAGATTTGCATGAGCCGTCCCGAGATTTGGACGGAGCTCCCCTGAAGTCAGACGCTCTTTGTCCCACAGAGCTCCCCGAGATCCCAGGGGTTTGAGTGAGTTCCTCCGAGGCTTGGATGGAGGAGACGCCAGATTGGACCCCGAATCTCCCCGACTGGGCCTGACAGCACTCGAACATTGCATGTGGTCCCCTAGATTTGGACTGAGAAGGGGCGAGATTTGCCCTGGGGCTCACTGACTGCGCCCGAGGTCTCAAGAGATTTGGATGAGTTCTGGGGAGGTCCGGACAACGATCCGGCGACCTCGGGCCCTGAGAGTGGCCGAACGGACGGAAGATTCCACCAGATTCAGAGATTCCTCGCGAGATTCGCCCTGAGATCAACGAGACAGGTGCCTCTCCATCTCTCTGATCATTCCTGCCATCTCAGGACATTGCCAAAACTCTTCCGAGATTCAGACGGTTAGGCCGACACCTGTCTCCGGGAACTCGCAGGCAGGGCCTGATATCTCCTGAGATGTGGGTCAGGGCCTCCAAAATTTAGACGGTGATCCCATGAGTTTAGCCGCTCAAGACCCCTGACTGGGGGTGAGACCTCAGGGATTTGGTTCCGTTCAAAGGACAATTGGATTTCAACCCCCTGGGAATTGCTTCTGCATCTCGCTAAGTGGGGCATAGGTCCCCCCGATATTTGCGTGTGCGTTCTCGTGTTTGGCCTAAAGTCAGATGAACTTAGATGCTGTTTCTCACCCAACGGATGGAGGCCCCAGGAGATTTGAGTGCCTTCGTCCGAGATTGGGGCTGTGGTCACGTGACATATGCCCGTGAATCTCCCTGACAGGGTCAGGGGTTGTTGACATTTGGATGAGTTCTACTGGACTTCGGTTGAGATGACTCCGGAGTGGCACCCGGATCCCCTAAATTGGGCACAAACACTCAAGAGATTTTGACAAGTTCAGGCTCGATTTGGAATCAGATCCCACGAGACTGGCTCCTGGCATTCACGGAATGGACGAGCCCTCTCAAATTTTCGGAGGTGGCGAGCCATATTCAGACGGAGACCACGTGAAATGTGCCCCTGGATCGCGTCGAGTACACCTGACATTTCGAGACTTTGGCAAGTTGTCCTGAGATTCGGACACCTACCCCGAGATGTTTGCCTGGGAGTGGCCGAAGGGACCTGAGTTCTCACGAGATTTGGATCCGGTGTTTCGAGGTTTGGACTGTGGCCCCATGAGATTTGGCCCTGGATCTCGCTTCCTGGGCCCGAGGTCCCACGGGATGTCGACGAGCACTACTGAGAATTGTATTCAGGTCCCCTGCGAATTGCCCCCGGAAGCCAATGAGGGTTCCCGAGGTTTGTCGTGATGGGGATTGTTCTTCAAGTTTCGCACGAAAGCCCTCAGTTGTGAGGCCTCGTTCCCACCGTCCAGACGGGTGCACTCCTGAGCATTGGATGAATTCTGCCACAGAAGTGATTGAGAACTCAGCAGTCTGGCCCGGTGTCTCCCTGACGATACAATGGGTTGAACGAGGTTTGGAGGACTCCTCCCGAGATTTGGACTGAGATTAGGTGAAGTTGAAATCTGTGTCTAACAGAGAGGCCTTGGCCTGAGATCCCAAAAGATTGGAGTCTGCGCCTCCGACCGGAGATCACGGGACTTTTGCCTGTGAATCTCCCTGAAAGGGCCCGAGAACCCTCAAGCTGGGGAGGAGACCTCCTGAGATTTGGACTGAGATCAGCTGAGATTTGCCCCCGGATCTGACCGAAAGGGGTCGAAGTCTCAAGATGGTTTGAGGAGCTCTGGCGACATTTGAAATCAGAAACGGTGCACGTAGCCACAGGTTGTAGTGGAACGCACCAGAGCTCCCACGAGGTTGGGAGATTGCAAACGCGATGTCGACGGAGATCATGTGCGTGTCTCCCTGGGTCTCGCTGACGTTTCCTGAGACCTCAGGGCATTCGCGCAGTTCTACCGAGATTTGGACGACTATCCTGAGCCAAGCGACCTCCATATCCTCCACAAGGCCCGAGATCTTGTTCCATTGGGGCCAGGTGTCCCCAGACGTGTGCTGGGATCCCACTTGGTTTGTCTTTCCATCTCGCTGCCTGGCCCCGTTGTATCCTGCGGTTTGGAGGCGCTCTCCCGAGATGCGGACTAAAACCATGAGAGGTTTGCCCCCGGGTCTTGCAGAGGGGGCCTGTGCTGCCATGACTTGCTGTTTGTTCCCCCCAAGACTTGGCCTGAAACCACGCGGGTTCGGAACCGGGGCCTTGATGTCTTGACGTGAGCGCTCTGGATCTGCAGGGCCCCTCCTGAAATTGGGATGGCAATCATGTGAGCATTGCCCCCTGGAACTCGAGGACTGGGCATGGGATCACACCAGATTTGCATGAGCCGTCCCGAGATTTGGATGGAGCTCCCCTGAAGTCAGACGCTCTTTGTCCCAGAGAGCTCCCCGAGATCCCAGGAGCATTGAGTGCGTTCCTCCGACGCATGGACGGAGGAGACGCCAGATTTGACCCCGAATCTCCCTGACTGGGCCCGACAGCACTCGAACATTGCATGTGGTCCCCTCGGTTTGGACTGAGAAGGGGCGAGCTATGCCCTGCAGCTCACTGACTGCGCCCGAGGTCTCAAGAGATTTGGATGAGTTCTGGGGAGGTCCGGACTACGATCCGGTGACCCCGGGCCCTGCGAGTGGCCGAACAGATGGGAGATTCCACCAGATTCGGAGATTCCTCACGAGATTCGCAGTAAATCAACGAGACAGGTGCCTCACCATCACTCTGATCTTTCCTGACATCTCAGGACATATCCATATCTCTTCCGAGATCTGGACTGATATGCCGAAACGTGTGTCTGGGAACTCGCATGCAGGGCTTGAGATCTCATGAGATGTGGGTCAGGGCCTCCAAAATTTAGACTGCGATCCCATGAGTTTAGCTGCTCGAGACCCCTGACTGGGGTGAGACCTCAGGGATTTGGCTCCGTTCTAATGACAATTGGATTTCAACCCCCTGGGGATTGCTTCTGGATCTCGCTAACTGGGCCAGAGATCCCCGCGAGATTTGCCTGAGCATTCCCGCGTTTGACCTGAAGTCTGATGGACTTAGATGCTGTTTCTCACCCAGTGGCCGGTGGCCCCAGGAGACTTGAGTGCGTTCTTCCGAGGCTGGGGCTGTGATCACGTGACCTATGCCCGTGAATCTCCCTGACAGGGCCAGGGTTTGTTGACATTTGGATGGGTTCTCCTGGGCATCGGCCGAGATCACCCCGGAGTGGCACCGGGATCCCCTAACTTGGGCACAAACACTCAAGATGTTTTGACGAGTTCTGGCTCGATTTGGAATCAGATCCCACGAGACTGGCTCCTGGCATCCACGGATTGGACCAGCGCTCTCCCAAGTGTCGGAGGTGGCGAGGCACATTCAGACGGAGACCACGTGACATGTACCCCTGGATCTCGTCGAGTACACCTGACATTCCGAGACTTTGGCACAGTTGTCCTGAGATACGGACACCTACCCGAGACGTTTGCCTGGGAGTGGCCGATCAGGCCTGAGTTCTCACGGGATTTGGATCCGGTGTTCCGAGGTTTGGACTGCGGCCCCATGGGATTTGGCCCTGGATCTGGCTTCCAGGGCCTGAGGTCCGACGAGATGTCCACAAGCACTGCTGAGAATTGGATTCAAGTCCCCCGCGAATTGCCCGCGGAAGCCACTGAGGCATCCTGAGGTTTGACGAGATGGGGTTTGTTCTCCAAGGTTCGCACGAAAGCACTCAGGCCTGGTTCGCACCGTCCGGACGTGAGCACTCAGGAGCATTGGATGAGTTCTGCCGCAAAGGTGATTGAGAGCTCAGGAGTTGGACACTGTGTCTCCCTGATGGTGACCGGGGTCGACTGCGGTTTGGAGGAGTACTCCCGAGATTTGGACTGAGATATGCTGAAGTTGAACCCTCTGTCTAACAGAGAGGCCTTGGCCTGAGATCCCGAATGATTGGAGTCAGCGCCTCCGACAGGAGATCACGGGAAGTTTGCCTGTGAATCTCCCTGAAAGGGCCCGAGAACCCTGAAGCTGGGGAGGACACCTCCCGAGATTTGGACTGAGAGCAGCTGAGATTCGCCCCCGGATCTCACGGAAAGGGGCCGAGGTCTCAAGAGGGTTTGTGGAGCTCTGTCGACATTTGAACTCAGAAACGGCGCACGTGGCCACAGGTTTTAGAGGAACGGGCCAGAGCTCCAACGTCGTTGGGAGATCTCGAACGCGATGCCGACGGAGATCACGTGCCTTGTGTCCCTGGGTCTCGCTGACTTTTCCTGAGATCTCAGGGGATTCGCGCAGTTCTTCCGAGATTTGGACAGCTCTCCTGAGCCAAGCGACCTCCATGTCCTCCACAAGGCCCGAGATCTCGATCCGTTGGGGCCAGGTGTCCCCAGACGTGGGCTGGGAGCCCACTTGATTTGCCCTTCCATCTCGCTTCCTGGCCCCATTGTCTCCTGCGGTTTGGAGGAGCTCTTCCGAGATGCAGCCTAAAACCATGAGAGTTTTGCCACCGGGTCTTGCAGAGGGTTCTGTGATGTCATGACTTGCGGTTTGTACCCCCACGATTTGGCCTGAAACCACGCGTGGTTGGAACCCGGGCCTTGATGTCTGGATGTGAGCGCTCTGGATTTGCAGGGCCACTCCTGAGATGGGGATGGGGATCACGTGAGCATTACCCCCTGGATCTCGAGGACTGGGCATGGGATCTCACCAGATTTGCATGAGCCGTCCCGAGATTTGGACGGAGCTCCCCTGAAGTCAGACGCTCTTTGTCCCAAGAGCTCCCCGAGATCCCAGGAGTTTTGAGTGAGTTCTTCCGATGCTTGGATGGAGGAGACGCCAGATTGGACCCCGAATCTCCCTGACTGGGCCTGACAGCGCTCGAACATTGCATGTGGTCCCCTAGATTTGGACTGAGAAGGGGCGAGATTTGCCCTGCGGCTCACTGACACTGCCCGAGGTCTCAAGAGATTTGGATGAGATCTGGGGAGGTCCGGACAACGATCCGGCGACCTCGGGCCCTGTGAGTGGCCGAAAGGATGGGAGATTCCACCAGATTCGGAGATTCATCACGAGATTCGCCCTGAGATCAACGAGACAGGTGCCTCTCCATCTCTCTGATCATTCCTGACAACTCAGGACATTTCCATAGCTCTTCCGAGATACAGACGGATATGCCGACATGTGTCTCCGGGAACTCGCAGGCATGGCCTGAGATCTCATGAGATGTGGGTCAGGGCCTCCAAAATTTAGACGGAGATCCCATGAGTTTAGCCGCTCGAGACCCCTGACTGGGGGGTGACCTCAGGGATTTGGTTCCGTTTAAGGACAATTGGCTTCCAACCCCGTGGGGATTGCTTCTGGGTCTCGCTAACTGGGCCAGAGTTCCCCCCGAGATTTGCGTGTGCGTTCCCGTGTTTGGCCTAAAGTCAGTTGAACGTAGATGCTCTTTCTCACCCAATGGACGGAGGCCCCGGGAGATTTGAGTGCGTTCTTCCGAGGCTGGCGCTGTGATCAAGTGACATATGCCCGTGATTCTCCCTGACAGGGTCAGGGGTTGTGGACATTTGGATGAGGTCTACTGGACTTCGTTTGAGATCACCCTGGAGTGGCACCGGGATCGCCTAACTTGGGCACAAACACTCAAGATATTTTGACGAGTTACGGCTCGATTTGGAATCAGATCCCACGAGACTGGCTCCTGGCATTCACGGATTGGACCAGCGCTCCCACAAGTGTCGGACGTGGCGCGTGACATTCAGACGGAGACCGCTTGACATGTGCCCCTGGATCTCGTCGAGTACACCAGACATTTCGAGACTTTGGCACAGTTGTCCTGAGATTCGGACACCTACCCCGAGACGTTTGCCTGGGAGTGGCCGACCGGGCCTGAGTTCTCTCGAGATTTGGATCCGGTGTTGCGAGGTTTGGAGTGTGGCCCCATGAGATTTGGCCCTGGATCTCGCTTCCTGGGCCCGAGGTCCCACGAGATGTCGACGAGCACTCCTGAGAATTGGATTCAGGTCCCCTGCGAAATGCCCCCGGAAGCCACTGAGGGGTCCCGAGCTTTGACGTGATGGGGATTGTTCTTCAATGTTCGCACGAAAGCACTCAGGTGTGAGGCCTGGTTCCCGCCGTCCAGACAGGTGCACTCATGAGCATTGGATGAATTCTGCCACAGAAGGGATTGAGAGCTCAGCAGTTTGGCCTGGTGTCTCCCTGACGGTACAATGGGTCGAACGAGGTTTGGAGGACTCCTCCCGAGATTTGGACTGAGATTAGGTGAAGTTGAAACCTGTGTCTAACAGAGACGCCTTGGCCTGAGATACCGAAGGATTGGAGTCTGCGCCTCCGAACGGAGATCACGGGACTTTTGCCTGTGAATCTCCCTGAAAGGTCCCGTGAACCCTCAAGCTGGGGAGGAGACCTCCTGAGATTTGGACTGAGATCAGCTGAGTTTCGCCCCCGGATCTCAGCGAAAGGGGCCGAGGTCTCAAGCGGTTTTGAGGAGCTCTGGCGACATTTGAACACAGAAATGGCGCATGTGGCCACAGGCTGTAGAGGAACGGGCCAGAGGACCATGTGGTTGGGAGATCGCGAACCCGATGCCGACGGAGATCACGTGCCGTTGTCCCTGGGTCTTGCTGACGTTTCCTGAGATCTCAGGGGATTCGCGCAGTTCTACCGAGATTTGGACAGCTCTCCTGAGCCAAGCGACCTCCATGTCCTCCACAAGGCCCGAGATCTCGTTCCGTTGGGGCCAGGTGTCCCCAGAGGTGGGCTGGGAGCCCACTTGATTCGCCCTTCCATCTCGCTTCCTGGCCCCACTGTCTCCTGCGGTTTGGAGGGGCTCTTCCGAGATGCAGCCTAAAACCATGAGAGTTTTGCCCCCGGGTCTTGCAGAGGGGGCCTGTGCTGTCATGACTTGCGGTTTGTTCCCCCCACGATTTGGCCTGAAACCACGCGGGGTTGGAACCCGGGCCTTGATGTCTGGATGTGAGCGCTCAGGATTTGCAGGGCCACTCCTGAGATGGGGATGGGGATCACGTGAGCATTGCCCCCTGGATCTCGAGGACTGGGCATGGGATCTCACCAGATTTGCATGAGCCGTCCCGAGATTTGGACGGAGCTCCCCTGAAGTCAGACGCTCTTTGTCCCACAGAGCTCCCCGAGATCCCAGGGGTTTGAGTGAGTTCCTCCGAGGCTTGGATGGAGGAGACGCCAGATTGGACCCCGAATCTCCCCGACTGGGCCTGACAGCACTCGAACATTGCATGTGGTCCCCTCGGTTTGGACTGAGAAGGGGCGAGCTATGCCCTGCGGCTCACTGACTGCGCCCGAGGTCTCAAGAGATTTGGATGAGTTCTGGGGAGGTCCGGACTACGATCCGGTGACCCCGGGCCCTGCGAGTGGCCGAACGGACGGGAGATTCCACCAGATTCGGAGATTCCTCACGAGATTCGCAGTAAGATCAACGAGACAGGTGCCTCACCATCTCTCTGATCTTTCCTGACATCTCAGGACATATCCATATCTCTTCCGAGATTTGGACGGATATGCCGAAACGTGTGTCTGGGAAGTCGCATGCAGGGCTTGAGATCTCATGAGATGTGGGTCAGGGCCTCCAAAATTTAGACTGCGATCCCATGAGTTTAGCTGCTCGAGACCCCTGACTGGGGTGAGACCTCAGGGATTTGGCTCCGTTCTAATGACAATTGGATTTCAACCCCCTGGGGATTGCTTCTGGATCTCGCTAACTGGGCCAGAGATCCCCGCGAGATTTGCCTGAGCATTCCCGCGTTTGACCTGAAGTCTGATGGACTTAGATGCTGTTTCTCACCCAGTGGCCGGTGGCCCCAGGAGACTTGAGTGCGTTCTTCCGAGGCTAGGGCTGTGATCACGTGACCTATGCCCGTGAATCTCCCTGACAGGGCCAGGGTTTGTTGACATTTGGATGGGTTCTCCTGGGCATCGGCCGAGATCACCCCGGAGTGGCACCGGGATCCCCTAACTTGGGCACAAACACTCAAGATGTTTTGACGAGTTCTGGCTCGATTTGGAATCAGATCCCACGAGACTGGCTCCTGGCATCCACGGATTGGACCAGCGCTCTCCCAAGTGTCGGAGGTGGCGAGGCACATTCAGACGGAGACCACGTGACATGTACCCCTGGATCTCGTCGAGTACACCTGACATTCCGAGACTTTGGCACAGTTGTCCTGAGATACGGACACCTACCGAGACGTTTGCCTGGGAGTGGCCGATCAGGCCTGAGTTCTCAAGGGATTTGGATCCGGTGTTCCGAGGTTTGGACTGCGGCCCCATGGGATTTGGCCCTGGATCTGGCTTCCAGGGCCTGAGGTCCGACGAGATGTCCACAAGCACTGCTGAGAATTGGATTCAAGTCCCCCGCGAATTGCCCGCGGAATCCACTGAGGCATCCTGAGGTTTGACGAGATGGGGTTTGTTCTCCAAGGTTCGCATGAAAGCACTCAGGTTTGGAGCCTGGTTCGCACCATCCGGACGTGAGCACTCAGGATCATTGGATGAGTTCTGCTGCAAAGGTGATTGAGAGCTCAGGAGTTGGGCCCTGGGTCGCCCTGATGGTGACCGGGGTCGACCGAGGTTTGGAGGCTTTCTCCCGAGATTTGGACTGAGATTTGATGAAGTTGAACCCTGTGTCTAACAGAGAGGCCTTGGCCTGAGATCCCGTGGGTTGGAGTCAGCGCCTCCGACTGGAGATCACGGGAGCTTTGCCTGTGAATCTCCCTGAAATTGTCCGAGAACCCTGAAGCTGGGGAGGAGACCTCCCGAGATTTGGACTGAGATCAGCTGAGATTCGCCCCCGGATCTCACCGAAAGGGGTCGAAGTCTCAAGATGGTTTGAGGAGCTCTGGCGACATTTGAAATCAGAAACGGTGCACGTAGCCACAGGTTGTATTGGAACGCACCAGAGCTCCCACGAGGTTGGGAGATTGCAAACGCGATGTCGACGGAGATCATGTGAGTGTCTCCCTGGGTCTCGCTGACGTTTCCTGAGACCTCAGGGCATTCGCGCAGTTCTACCGAGATTTGGACGACTATCCTGAGCCAAGCGACCTCCATATCCTCCACAAGGCCCGAGATCTTGTTCCATTGGGGCCAGGTGTCCCCAGACGTGTGCTGGGATCCCACTTGGTTTGTCTTTCCATCTCGCTGCCTGGCCCCGTTGTATCCTGCGGTTTGGAGGCGCTCTCCCGAGATGCGGACTAAAACCATGAGAGGTTTGCCCCCGGGTCTTGCAGAGGGGGCCTGTGCTGCCATGACTTGCTGTTTGTTCCCCCCAAGACTTGGCCTGAAACCACGCGGGTTCGGAACCGGGGCCTTGATGTCTTGACGTGAGCGCTCTGGATCTGCAGGGCCCCTCCTGAATTTGGGATGGCGATCATGTGAGCATTGCCCCCTGGAACTCGAGGACTGGGCATGGGATCACACCAGATTTGCATGAGCCGTCCCGAGATTTGGATGGAGCTCCCCTGAAGTCAGACGCTCTTTGTCCCAGAGAGCTCCCCGAGATCCCAGGAGCATTGAGTGCGTTCCTCCGACGCATGGACGGAGGAGACGCCAGATTTGACCCCGAATCTCCCTGACTGGGCCCGACAGTGCTCGAACATTGCATGTGGTCCCCTAGGTTTGGACTGAGAAGGGGCGAGCTTTGCCCTGCCGCTCACTGACTGCGCCCGAGGTCTCAAGAGATTTGGATGAGTTCTGGGGAGGTCTGGACTACGATCCGGTGTCCTCGGGCCCTGCCAGTGGCCGAACGGACCGGAGATTCCACCAGATTCGGAGATTCCTCGTGAGATTCGCCCTGAGAACAACGAGACAGGTGCCTCTCGATCTCTCTGATCATTCCTGACATCTCAGGACATTTCCATAGCTCTTCCGATATTTGGACGGATATGCCGACACGTGTTTCCAGGAACTCGCAGGCAGGGCCTGAGATCTCATGAGATGTGGGTCAGGGCCTCCAAAATTTAGACTGCGATCCCATGAGTTTAGTTGCTTGAGACCCCTGACTGGGGTGAGACCTCAGGGATTTGGTTTCGTTCTAATGACAATTGGATTTCAACCCCCTGGGGATTGCTTCTGGATCTCCCTAACTGGGCCAGAGGTCCCCCCGGAATTTGCGTGTGTGTTCCCGTGTTACGCCTAAAGTCAGATGAACTTAGATGCTGTTTCTCACGCAACGGACAGTGGCCCCGCAAGATTTGAGTGCGTTCTTCCGAGCCTGGGGCTGTGATCACGTGACATATGTCCGTGAATCTCCCTGACAGGGCCAG
Organism: Mirounga angustirostris; assembly: GCF_029215605.1. Taxonomy (NCBI): domain Eukaryota; kingdom Metazoa; phylum Chordata; class Mammalia; order Carnivora; family Phocidae; genus Mirounga; species Mirounga angustirostris. The sequence continues at coordinate 86,669 of NW_026991847.1, forward strand.
GGGTTCTTGACATTTGAATGAGTTCTCCTGGGCTTTGGGTGAGATCACACGGATTCCATAACTTGGGCACAAACCACTAAAGAGATTTTGACGAGTTCCAGCTCGATTTGGAATCCGATCCCACGAGACTGGCTCCTGGCATTCACGGATTGGACCAGCGTTCTCACAAGTGTCGGATGTGGCGAGCCTCATTCAGACGGAGACCACGTGACATGTGCCCCTCGATCTCGGCGAGTACACCTGACATTTCGAGACCTTGGCACAGTTGTCCTGAGATTCGGACACCTACACGGAGACGTTTGCCTGGGAGTGTCCGACGGGTCCTGAGTTCTCACAGGATTTGGATCCGGTGTTCCGAGGTGTGGACTGCGGCCCCATGAGATTTGGCCCTGGATCTGGCTTCCTGGGCCTGTGGACCCATGAGATGTCGACGAGCACTCCTGAGAATTGGATTCAGGTCCCCTGCGAATTGCCCTCGGAAGCCACTGAGGGGTCCCGAGTTTTGACGAGATGGGGTTTGTTCTCCAAGGTTCGCACGAAAGCACTCAGGTTTGGAGCCTGGTTCGCACCGTCCGGACGTGAGCACTCAGGAGCATTGGATGAGTTCTGCCGCAAAGGTGATTGAGAGCTCAGGAGTTGGACACTGGGTCTCCCTGATGGTGACCGGGGTCGACTGCGGTTTGGAGGAGTACTCCCGAGATTTGGACTGAGATATGCTGAAGTTGAACCCTCTGTCTAACAGAGAGGCCTTGGCCTGAGATCCCGAATGATTGGAGTCAGCGCCTCCGACAGGAGATCACGGGAAGTTTGCCTGTGAATCTCCCTGAAAGGGCCCGAGAACCCTGAAGCTGGGGAGGACACCTCCTGAGATTTGGACTGAGAGCAGCTGAGATTCGCCCCCGGATCTCACGGAAAGGGGCCGAGGTCTCAAGAGGGTTTGTGGAGCTCTGTCGACATTTGAACTCAGAAACGGCGCACGTGGCCACAGGTTTTAGAGGAACGGGCCAGAGCTCCAACGTCGTTGGGAGATCTCGAACGCGATGCCGACGGAGATCACGTGCCTTGTGTCCCTGGGTCTCGCTGACTTTTCCTGAGATCTCAGGGGATTCCGGCAGTTCTACCGAGATTTGGACAGCTCTCCTGAGCCAAGCGACCTCCATGTCCTCCACAAGGCCCTAGATCTCGATCCGTTGGGGCCAGGTGTCCCCAGACGTGGGCTGGGAGCCCACTTGATTTGCCCTTCCATCTCGCTTCCTGGCCCCATTGTCTCCTGGGGTTTGGAGGAGCTCTTCCGAGATGCAGCCTAAAACCATGAGAGTTTTGCCACCGGGTCTTGCAGAGGGTTCCTGTGATGTCATGACTTGCGGTTTGTACCCCCACGATTTGGCCTGAAACCACGCGTGGTTGGAACCCGGGCCTTGATGTCTGGATGTGAGCGCTCTGGATTTGCAGGGCCACTCCTGAGATGGGGATGGGGATCACGTGAGCATTACCCCCTGGATCTCGAGGACTGGGCATGGGATCTCACCAGATTTGCATGAGCCGTCCCGAGATTTGGACGGAGCTCCCCTGAAGTCAGACGCTCTTTGTCCCAAGAGCTCCCCGAGATCCCAGGAGTTTTGAGTGAGTTCTTCCGATGCTTGGATGGAGGAGACGCCAGATTGGACCCCGAATCTCCCTGACTGGGCCTGACAGCGCTCGAACATTGCATGTGGTCCCCTAGATTTGGACTGAGAAGGGGCGAGATTTGCCCTGCGGCTCACTGACACTGCCCGAGGTCTCAAGAGATTTGGATGAGATCTGGGGAGGTCCGGACAACGATCCGGCGACCTCGGGCCCTGTGAGTGGCCGAAAGGATGGGAGATTCCACCAGATTCGGAGATTCATCGCGAGATTCGCCCTGAGATCAACGAGACAGGTGCCTCTCCATCTCTCTGACCATTCCTGACAACTCAGGACATTAACATAGCTCTTCCGAGATACAGACGGATATGCCGACATGTGTCTCCGGGAACTCGCAGGCATGGGCTGAGATCTCATGAGATGTGGGTCAGGGCCTCCAAAATTTAGACGGAGATCCCATGAGTTTAGCCGCTCGAGACCCCTGACTGGGGGGTGACCTCAGGGATTTGGTTCCGTTTAAGGACAATTGGCTTCCAACCCCGTGGGGATTGCTTCTTGGTCTCGCTAACTGGGCCAGAGTTCCCCCCGAGATTTGCGTGTGCGTTCCCGTGTTTGGCCTAAAGTCAGTTGAACGTAGATGCTCTTTCTCACCCAATGGACGGAGGCCCCGGGAGATTTGAGTGCGTTCTTCCGAGGCTGGCGCTGTGATCAAGTGACATATGCCCGTGATTCTCCCTGACAGGGTCAGGGGTTGTGGACATTTGGATGAGGTCTACTGGACTTCGTTTGAGATCACCCTGGAGTGGCACCGGGATCGCCTAACTTGGGCACAAACACTCAAGATATTTTGACGAGTTACGGCTCGATTTGGAATCAGATCCCACGAGACTGGCTCCTGGCATTCACGGATTGGACCAGCGCTCCCACAAGTGTCGGACGTGACGCGTGACATTCAGACGGAGACTGCTTGACATGTGCCCCTGGATCTCGTCGAGTACACCAGACATTTCGAGACTTTGGCACAGTTGTCCTGAGATTCGGACACCTACCCCGAGACGTTTGCCTGGGAGTGGCCGACCGGGCCTGAGTTCTCTCGAGATTTGGATCCGGTGTTGCGAGGTTTGGAGTGTGGCCCCATGAGATTTGGCCCTGGATCTCGCTTCCTGGGCCCGAGGTCCCACGAGATGTCGACGAGCACTCCTGACATTTGGATTCAGGTCCCCTGCGAAATGCCCCCGGGAGCCACTGAGGGGTCCCGAGCTTTGACGTGATGGGGATTGTTCTTCAATGTTCGCACGAAAGCACTCAGGTGTGAGGCCTGGTTCCCGCCGTCCAGACAGGTGCACTCATGAGCATTGGATGAATTCTGCCACAGAAGGGATTGAGAGCTCAGCAGTTTGGCCTGGTGTCTCCCTGACGGTACAATGGGTCGAACGAGGTTTGGAGGACTCCTCCCGAGATTTGGACTGAGATTAGGTGAAGTTGAAACCTGTGTCTAACAGAGACGCCTTGGCCTGAGATACCGAAGAATTGGAGTCTGCGCCTCCGAACGGAGATCACGGGACTTTTGCCTGTGAATCTCCCTGAAAGGTCCCGTGAACCCTCAAGCTGGGGAGGAGACCTCCTGAGATTTGGACTGAGATCAGCTGAGTTTCGCCCCCGGATCTCAGCGAAAGGGGCCGAGGTCTCAAGCGGTTTTGAGGAGCTCTGGCGACATTTGAACACAGAAATGGCGCATGTGGCCACAGGCTGTAGAGGAACGGGCCAGAGGACCATGTGGTTGGGAGATCGCGAACCCGATGCCGACGGAGATCACGTGCCGTTGTCCCTGGGTCTTGCTGACGTTTCCTGAGATCTCAGGGGATTCGCGCAGTTCTACCGAGATTTGGACAGCTCTCCTGAGCCAAGCGACCTCCATGTCCTCCACAAGGCCCGAGATCTCGTTCCGTTGGGGCCAGGTGTCCCCAGACGTGGGCTGGGAGCCCACTTGATTCGCCCTTCCATCTCGCTTCCTGGCCCCACTGTCTCCTGCGGTTTGGAGGGGCTCTTCCGAGATGCAGCCTAAAACCATGAGAGTTTTGCCCCCGGGTCTTGCAGAGGGGGCCTGTGCTGTCATGACTTGCGGTTTGTTCCCCCCACGATTTGGCCTGAAACCACGCGGGGTTGGAACCCGGGCCTTGATGTCTGGATGTGAGCGCTCTGGATTTGCAGGGCCACTCCTGAGATGGGGATGGGGATCACGTGAGCATTGCCCCCTGGATCTCGAGGACTGGGCATGGGATCTCACCAGATTTGCATGAGCCGTCCCGAGATTTGGACGGAGCTCCCCTGAAGTCAGACGCTCTTTGTCCCACAGAGCTCCCCGAGATCCCAGGGGTTTGAGTGAGTTCCTCCGAGGCTTGGATGGAGGAGACGCCAGATTGGACCCCGAATCTCCCCGACTGGGCCTGACAGCACTCGAACATTGCATGTGGTCCCCTAGATTTGGACTGAGAAGGGGCGAGATTTGCCCTGGGGCTCACTGACTGCGCCCGAGGTCTCAAGAGATTTGGATGAGTTCTGGGGAGGTCCGGACAACGATCCGGCGACCTCGGGCCCTGAGAGTGGCCGAACGGACGGAAGATTCCACCAGATTCGGAGATTCCTCGCGAGATTCGCCCTGAGATCAACGAGACAAGTGCCTCTCCATCTCTCTGATCATTCCTGCCATCTCAGGACATTGCCAAAACTCTTCCGAGATTCAGACGGTTAGGCCGACACCTGTCTCCGGGAACTCGCAGGCAGGGCCTGATATCTCCTGAGATGTGGGTCAGGGCCTCCAAAATTTAGACGGTGATCCCATGAGTTTAGCCGCTCAAGACCCCTGACTGGGGGTGAGACCTCAGGGATTTGGTTCCATTCAAAGGACAATTGGATTTCAACCCCCTGGGGATTGCTTCTGCATCTCGCTAAGTGGGGCAGAGGTCCCCCCGATATTTGCGTGTGCGTTCTCGTGTTTGGCCTAAAGTCAGATGAACTTAGATGCTGTTTCTCACCCAACGGATGGAGGCCCCAGGAGATTTGAGTGCCTTCGTCCGAGATTGGGGCTGTGGTCACGTGACATATGCCCGTGAATCTCCCTGACAGGGTCAGGGGTTGTTGACATTTGGATGAGTTCTACTGGACTTCGGTTGAGATGACTCCGGAGTGGCACCCGGATCCCCTAAATTGGGCACAAACACTCAAGAGATTTTGACAAGTTCAGGCTCGATTTGGAATCAGATCCCACGAGACTGGCTCCTGGCATTCACGGAATGGACGAGCCCTCTCAAATTTTCGGAGGTGGCGAGCCACATTCAGACGGAGACCACGTGAAATGTGCCCCTGGATCGCGTCGAGTACACCTGACATTTCGAGACTTTGGCAAGTTGTCCTGAGATTCGGACACCTACCCCGAGATGTTTGCCTGGGAGTGGCCGAAGGGACCTGAGTTCTCACGAGATTTGGATCCGGTGTTTCGAGGTTTGGACTGTGGCCCCATGAGATTTGGCCCTGGATCTCGCTTCCTGGGCCCGAGGTCCCACGGGATGTCGACGAGCACTACTGAGAATTGTATTCAGGTCCCCTGCGAATTGCCCCCGGAAGCCAATGAGGGTTCCCGAGGTTTGTCGTGATGGGGATTGTTCTTCAAGGTTCGCACGAAAGCCCTCAGTTGTGAGGCCTCGTTCCCACCGTCCAGACGGGTGCACTCCTGAGCATTGGATGAATTCTGCCACAGAAGTGATTGAGAACTCAGCAGTCTGGCCCGGTGTCTCCCTGACGATACAATGGGTTGAACGAGGTTTGGAGGACTCCTCCCGAGATTTGGACTGAGATTAGGTGAAGTTGAAATCTGTGTCTAACAGAGAGGCCTTGGCCTGAGATCCCAAAAGATTGGAGTCTGCGCCTCCGACCGGAGATCACGGGACTTTTGCCTGTGAATCTCCCTGAAAGGGCCCGAGAACCCTCAAGCTGGGGAGGAGACCTCCTGAGATTTGGACTGAGATCAGCTGAGATTTGCCCCCGGATCTGACCGAAAGGGGTCGAAGTCTCAAGATGGTTTGAGGAGCTCTGGCGACATTTGAAATCAGAAACGGTGCACGTAGCCACAGGTTGTAGTGGAACGCACCAGAGCTCCCACGAGGTTGGGAGATTGCAAACGCGATGTCGACGGAGATCATGTGCGTGTCTCCCTGGGTCTCGCTGACGTTTCCTGAGACCTCAGGGCATTCGCGCAGTTCTACCGAGATTTGGACGACTATCCTGAGCCAAGCGACCTCCATATCCTCCACAAGGCCCGAGATCTTGTTCCATTGGGGCCAGGTGTCCCCAGACGTGTGCTGGGATCCCACTTGGTTTGTCTTTCCATCTCGCTGCCTGGCCCCGTTGTATCCTGCGGTTTGGAGGCGCTCTCCCGAGATGCGGACTAAAACCATGAGAGGTTTGCCCCCGGGTCTTGCAGAGGGGGCCTGTGCTGCCATGACTTGCTGTTTGTTCCCCCCAAGACTTGGCCTGAAACCACGCGGGTTCGTTACCGGGGCCTTGATGTCTTGACGTGAGCGCTCTGGATCTGCAGGGCCCCTCCTGAAATTGGGATGGCGATCATGTGAGCATTGCCCCATGGAACTCGAGGACTGGGCATGGGATCACACCAGATTTGCATGAGCCGTCCCGAGATTTGGATGGAGCTCCCCTGAAGTCAGACGCTCTTTGTCCCAGAGAGCTCCCCGAGATCCCAGGAGCATTGAGTGCTTTCCTCCGACGCATGGACGGAGGAGACGCCAGATTTGACCGCGAATCTCCCTGACTGGGCCCGACAGCACTCGAACATTGCATGTGGTCCCCTCGGTTTGGACTGAGAAGGGGCGAGCTATGCCCTGCAGCTCACTGACTGCGCCCGAGGTCTCAAGAGATTTGGATGAGTTCTGGGGAGGTCCGGACTACGATCCGGTGACCCCGGGCCCTGCGAGTGGCCGAACAGACGGGAGATTCCACCAGATTCGGAGATTCCTCACGAGATTCGCAGTAAGATCAACGAGACAGGTGCCTCACCATCACTCTGATCTTTCCTGACATCTCAGGACATATCCATATCTCTTCCGAGATTTGGACGGATATGCCGAAACGTGTGTCTGGGAAGTCGCATGCAGGGCTTGAGATCTCATGAGATGTGGGTCAGGGCCTCCAAAATTTAGACTGCGATCCCATGAGTTTAGCTGCTCGAGACCCCTGACTGGGGTGAGACCTCAGGGATTTGGCTCCGTTCTAATGACAATTGGATTTCAACCCCCTGGGGATTGCTTCTGGATCTCGCTAACTGGGCCAGAGATCCCCGCGAGATTTGCCTGAGCATTCCCGCGTTTGACCTGAAGTCTGATGGACTTAGATGCTGTTTCTCACCCAGTGGCCGGTGGCCCCAGGAGACTTGAGTGCGTTCTTCCGAGGCTGGGGCTGTGATCACGTGACCTATGCCCGTGAATCTCCCTGACAGGGCCAGGGGTTGTTGACACTTGGATGGGTTCTCCTGGGCATCGGCCGAGATCACCCCGGAGTGGCACCGGGATCCCCTAACTTGGGCACAAACACTCAAGATGTTTTGACGAGTTCTGGCTCGATTTGGAATCAGATCCCACGAGACTGGCTCCTGGCATCCACGGATTGGACCAGCGCTCTCCCAAGTGTCGGAGGTGGCGAGGCACATTCAGACAGAGACCACGTGACATGTACCCCTGGATCTCGTCGAGTACACCTGACATTCCGAGACTTTGGCACAGTTGTCCTGAGATACGGACACCTACCGAGACGTTTGCCTGGGAGTGGCCGATCAGGCCTGAGTTCTCACGGGATTTGGATCCGGTGTTCCGAGGTTTGGACTGCGGCCCCATGGGATTTGGCCCTGGATCTGGCTTCCAGGGCCTGAGGTCCGACGAGATGTCCACAAGCACTGCTGAGAATTGGATTCAAGTCCCCCGCGAATTGCCCGCGGAAGCCACTGAGGCATCCTGAGGTTTGACGAGATGGGGTTTGTTCTCCAAGGTTCGCATGAAAGCACTCAGGTTTGGAGCCTGGTTCGCACCATCCGGACGTGAGCACTCAGGATCATTGGATGAGTTCTGCTGCAAAGGTGATTGAGAGCTCAGGAGTTGGGCCCTGGGTCGCCCTGATGGTGACCGGGGTCGACCGAGGTTTGGAGGCTTTCTCCCGAGATTTGGACTGAGATTTGATGAAGTTGAACCCTGTGTCTAACAGAGAGGCCTTGGCCTGAGATCCCGTGGGTTGGAGTCAGCGCCTCCGACTGGAGATCACGGGAGCTTTGCCTGTGAATCTCCCTGAAATTGTCCGAGAACCCTGAAGCTGGGGAGGAGACCTCCCGAGATTTGGACTGAGATCAGCTGAGATTCGCCCCCGGATCTCACCGAAAGGGGTCGAAGTCTCAAGATGGTTTGAGGAGCTCTGGCGACATTTGATATCAGAAACGGTGCACGTAGCCACAGGTTGTATTGGAACGCACCAGAGCTCCCACGAGGTTGGGAGATTGCAAACGCGATGTCGACGGAGATCATGTGAGTGTCTCCCTGGGTCTCGCTGACGTTTCCTGAGACCTCAGGGCATTCGCGCAGTTCTACCGAGATTTGGACGACTATCCTGAGCCAAGCGACCTCCATATCCTCCACAAGGCCCGAGATCTTGTTCCATTGGGGCCAGGTGTCCCCAGACGTGTGCTGGGATCCCACTTGGTTTGTCTTTCCATCTCGCTGCCTGGCCCCGTTGTATCCTGCTGTTTGGAGGCGCTCTCCCGAGATGCGGACTAAAACCATGAGAGGTTTGCCCCCGGGTCTTGCAGAGGGGGCCTGTGCTGCCATGACTTGCTGTTTGTTCCCCCCAAGACTTGGCCTGAAACCACGCGGGTTCGGAACCGGGGCCTTGATGTCTTGACGTGAGCGCTCTGGATCTGCAGGGCCCCTCCTGAAATTGGGATGGCGATCATGTGAGCATTGCCCCCTGGAACTCGAGGACTGGGCATGGGATCACACCAGATTTGCATGAGCCGTCCCGAGATTTGGATGGAGCTCCCCTGAAGTCAGACGCTCTTTGTCCCAGAGAGCTCCCCGAGATCCCAGGAGCATTGAGTGCGTTCCTCCGACGCATGGACGGAGGAGACGCCAGATTTGACCCCGAATCTCCCTGACTGGGCCCGACAGTGCTCGAACATTGCATGTGGTCCCCTAGGTTTGGACTGAGAAGGGGCGAGCTTTGCCCTGCCGCTCACTGACTGCGCCCGAGGTCTCAAGAGATTTGGATGAGTTCTGGGGAGGTCTGGACTACGATCCGGTGTCCTCGGGCCCTGCCAGTGGCCGAACGGACCGGAGATTCCACCAGATTCGGAGATTCATCACGAGATTCGCCCTGAGAACAACGAGACAGGTGCCTCTCGATCTCTCTGATCATTCCTGACAACTCAGGACATTTCCATAGCTCTTCCGAGATACAGACGGATATGCCGACATGTGTCTCCGGGAACTCGCAGGCATGGCCTGAGATCTCATGAGATGTGGGTCAGGGCCTCCAAAATTTAGACGGAGATCCCATGAGTTTAGCCGCTCGAGACCCCTGACTGGGGGGTGACCTCAGGGATTTGGTTCCGTTTAAGGACAATTGGCTTCCAACCCCGTGGGGATTGCTTCTGGGTCTCGCTAACTGGGCCAGAGTTCCCCCCGAGATTTGCGTGTGCGTTCCCGTGTTTGGCCTAAAGTCAGTTGAACGTAGATGCTCTTTCTCACCCAATGGACGGAGGCCCCGGGAGATTTGAGTGCGTTCTTCCGAGGCTGGCGCTGTGATCAAGTGACATATGCCCGTGATTCTCCCTGACAGGGTCAGGGGTTGTGGACATTTGGATGAGGTCTACTGGACTTCGTTTGAGATCACCCTGGAGTGGCACCGGGATCGCCTAACTTGGGCACAAACACTCAAGATATTTTGACGAGTTACGGCTCGATTTGGAATCAGATCCCACGAGACTGGCTCCTGGCATTCACGGATTGGACCAGCGCTCCCACAAGTGTCGGACGTGGCGCGTGACATTCAGACGGAGACCGCTTGACATGTGCCCCTGGATCTCGTCGAGTACACCAGACATTTCGAGACTTTGGCACAGTTGTCCTGAGATTCGGACACCTACCCCGAGACGTTTGCCTGGGAGTGGCCGACCGGGCCTGAGTTCTCTCGAGATTTGGATCCGGTGTTGCGAGGTTTGGAGTGTGGCCCCATGAGATTTGGCCCTGGATCTCGCTTCCTGGGCCCGAGGTCCCACGAGATGTCGACGAGCACTCCTGAGAATTGGATTCAGGTCCCCTGCGAAATGCCCCCGGAAGCCACTGAGGGGTCCCGAGCTTTGACGTGATGGGGATTGTTCTTCAATGTTCGCACGAAAGCACTCAGGTGTGAGGCCTGGTTCCCGCCGTCCAGACAGGTGCACTCATGAGCATTGGATGAATTCTGCCACAGAAGGGATTGAGAGCTCAGCAGTTTGGCCTGGTGTCTCCCTGACGGTACAATGGGTCGAACGAGGTTTGGAGGACTCCTCCCGAGATTTGGACTGAGATTAGGTGAAGTTGAAACCTGTGTCTAACAGAGACGCCTTGGCCTGAGATACCGAAGGATTGGAGTCTGCGCCTCCGAACGGAGATCACGGGACTTTTGCCTGTGAATCTCCCTGAAAGGTCCCGTGAACCCTCAAGCTGGGGAGGAGACCTCCTGAGATTTGGACTGAGATCAGCTGAGTTTCGCCCCCGGATCTCAGCGAAAGGGGCCGAGGTCTCAAGCGGTTTTGAGGAGCTCTGGCGACATTTGAACACAGAAATGGCGCATGTGGCCACAGGCTGTAGAGGAACGGGCCAGAGGACCATGTGGTTGGGAGATCGCGAACCCGATGCCGACGGAGATCACGTGCCGTTGTCCCTGGGTCTTGCTGACGTTTCCTGAGATCTCAGGGGATTCGCGCAGTTCTACCGAGATTTGGACAGCTCTCCTGAGCCAAGCGACCTCCATGTCCTCCACAAGGCCCGAGATCTCGTTCCGTTGGGGCCAGGTGTCCCCAGACGTGGGCTGGGAGCCCACTTGATTCGCCCTTCCATCTCGCTTCCTGGCCCCATTGTCTCCTGCGGTTTGGAGGGGCTCTTCCGAGATGCAGCCTAAAACCATGAGAGTTTTGCCCCCGGGTCTTGCAGAGGGGGCCTGTGCTGTCATGACTTGCGGTTTGTTCCCCCCACGATTTGGCCTGAAACCACGCGGGGTTGGAACCCGGGCCTTGATGTCTGGATGTGAGCGCTCTGGATTTGCAGGGCCACTCCTGAGATGGGGATGGGGATCACGTGAGCATTGCCCCCTGGATCTCGAGGACTGGGCATGGGATCTCACCAGATTTGCATGAGCCGTCCCGAGATTTGGACGGAGCTCCCCTGAAGTCAGACGCTCTTTGTCCCACAGAGCTCCCCGAGATCCCAGGGGTTTGAGTGAGTTCCTCCGAGGCTTGGATGGAGGAGACGCCAGATTGGACCCCGAATCTCCCCGACTGGGCCTGACAGCACTCGAACATTGCATGTGGTCCCCTCGGTTTGGACTGAGAAGGGGCGAGCTATGCCCTGCAGCTCACTGACTGCGCCCGAGGTCTCAAGAGATTTGGATGAGTTCTGGGGAGGTCCGGACTACGATCCGGTGACCCCGGGCCCTGCGAGTGGCCGAACAGACGGGAGATTCCACCAGATTCGGAGATTCCTCACGAGATTCGCAGTAAGATCAACGAGACAGGTGCCTCACCATCTCTCTGATCTTTCCTGACATCTCAGGACATATCCATATCTCTTCCGAGATTTGGACGGATATGCCGAAACGTGTGTCTGGGAAGTCGCATGCAGGGCTTGAGATCTCATGAGATGTGGGTCAGGGCCTCCAAAATTTAGACTGCGATCCCATGAGTTTAGCTGCTCGAGACCCCTGACTGGGGTGAGACCTCAGGGATTTGGCTCCGTTCTAATGACAATTGGATTTCAACCCCCTGGGGATTGCTTCTGGATCTCGCTAACTGGGCCAGAGATCCCCGCGAGATTTGCCTGAGCATTCCCGCGTTTGACCTGAAGTCTGATGGACTTAGATGCTGTTTCTCACCCAGTGGCCGGTGGCCCCAGGAGACTTGAGTGCGTTCTTCCGAGGCTAGGGCTGTGATCACGTGACCTATGCCCGTGAATCTCCCTGACAGGGCCAGGGTTTGTTGACATTTGGATGGGTTCTCCTGGGCATCGGCCGAGATCACCCCGGAGTGGCACCGGGATCCCCTAACTTGGGCACAAACACTCAAGATGTTTTGACGAGTTCTGGCTCGATTTGGAATCAGATCCCACGAGACTGGCTCCTGGCATCCACGGATTGGACCAGCGCTCTCCCAAGTGTCGGAGGTGGCGAGGCACATTCAGACGGAGACCACGTGACATGTACCCCTGGATCTCGTCGAGTACACCTGACATTCCGAGACTTTGGCACAGTTGTCCTGAGATACGGACACCTACCGAGACGTTTGCCTGGGAGTGGCCGATCAGGCCTGAGTTCTCAAGGGATTTGGATCCGGTGTTCCGAGGTTTGGACTGCGGCCCCATGGGATTTGGCCCTGGATCTGGCTTCCAGGGCCTGAGGTCCGACGAGATGTCCACAAGCACTGCTGAGAATTGGATTCAAGTCCCCCGCGAATTGCCCGCGGAATCCACTGAGGCATCCTGAAGTTTGACGAGATGGGGTTTGTTCTCCAAGGTTCGCATGAAAGCACTCAGGTTTGGAGCCTGGTTCGCACCATCCGGACGTGAGCACTCAGGATCATTGGATGAGTTCTGCTGCAAAGGTGATTGAGAGCTCAGGAGTTGGGCCCTGGGTCGCCCTGATGGTGACCGGGGTCGACCGAGGTTTGGAGGCTTTCTCCCGAGATTTGGACTGAGATTTGATGAAGTTGAACCCTGTGTCTAACAGAGAGGCCTTGGCCTGAGATCCCGTGGGTTGGAGTCAGCGCCTCCGACTGGAGATCACGGGAGCTTTGCCTGTGAATCTCCCTGAAATTGTCCGAGAACCCTGAAGCTGGGGAGGAGACCTCCCGAGATTTGGACTGAGATCAGCTGAGATTCGCCCCCGGATCTCACCGAAAGGGGTCGAAGTCTCAAGATGGTTTGAGGAGCTCTGGCGACATTTGAAATCAGAAACGGTGCACGTAGCCACAGGTTGTATTGGAACGCACCAGAGCTCCCACGAGGTTGGGAGATTGCAAACGCGATGTCGACGGAGATCATGTGAGTGTCTCCCTGGGTCTCGCTGACGTTTCCTGAGACCTCAGGGCATTCGCGCAGTTCTACCGAGATTTGGACGACTATCCTGAGCCAAGCGACCTCCATATCCTCCACAAGGCCCGAGATCTTGTTCCATTGGGGCCAGGTGTCCCCAGACGTGTGCTGGGATCCCACTTGGTTTGTCTTTCCATCTCGCTGCCTGGCCCCGTTGTATCCTGCGGTTTGGAGGCGCTCTCCCGAGATGCGGACTAAAACCATGAGAGGTTTGCCCCCGGGTCTTGCAGAGGGGGCCTGTGCTGCCATGACTTGCTGTTTGTTCCCCCCAAGACTTGGCCTGAAACCACGCGGGTTCGGAACCGGGGCCTTGATGTCTTGACGTGAGCGCTCTGGATCTGCAGGGCCCCTCCTGAATTTGGGATGGCGATCATGTGAGCATTGCCCCCTGGAACTCGAGGACTGGGCATGGGATCACACCAGATTTGCATGAGCCGTCCCGAGATTTGGATGGAGCTCCCCTGAAGTCAGACGCTCTTTGTCCCAGAGAGCTCCCCGAGATCCCAGGAGCATTGAGTGCGTTCCTCCGACGCATGGACGGAGGAGACGCCAGATTTGACCCCGAATCTCCCTGACTGGGCCCGACAGTGCTCGAACATTGCATGTGGTCCCCTAGGTTTGGACTGAGAAGGGGCGAGCTTTGCCCTGCCGCTCACTGACTGCGCCCGAGGTCTCAAGAGATTTGGATGAGTTCTGGGGAGGTCTGGACTACGATCCGGTGTCCTCGGGCCCTGCCAGTGGCCGAACGGACCGGAGATTCCACCAGATTCGGAGATTCCTCGTGAGATTCGCCCTGAGAACAACGAGACAGGTGCCTCTCGATCTCTCTGATCATTCCTGACATCTCAGGACATTTCCATAGCTCTTCCGATATTTGGACGGATATGCCGACACGTGTTTCCAGGAACTCGCAGGCAGGGCCTGAGATCTCATGAGATGTGGGTCAGGGCCTCCAAAATTTAGACTGCGATCCCATGAGTTTAGTTGCTTGAGACCCCTGACTGGGGTGAGACCTCAGGGATTTGGTTTCGTTCTAATGACAATTGGATTTCAACCCCCTGGGGATTGCTTCTGGATCTCCCTAACTGGGCCAGAGGTCCCCCCGGAATTTGCGTGTGTGTTCCCGTGTTACGCCTAAAGTCAGATGAACTTAGATGCTGTTTCTCACGCAACGGACAGTGGCCCCGCAAGATTTGAGTGCGTTCTTCCGAGCCTGGGGCTGTGATCACGTGACATATGTCCGTGAATCTCCCTGACAGGGCCAGGGGTTCTTGACATTTGAATGAGTTCTCCTGGGCTTTGGGTGAGATCACACGGATTCCATAACTTGGGCACAAACCACTAAAGAGATTTTGACGAGTTCCAGCTCGATTTGGAATCCGATCCCACGAGACTGGCTCCTGGCATTCACGGATTGGACCAGCGTTCTCACAAGTGTCGGATGTGGCGAGCCTCATTCAGACGGAGACCACGTGACATGTGCCCCTCGATCTCGGCGAGTACACCTGACATTTCGAGACCTTGGCACAGTTGTCCTGAGATTCGGACACCTACACGGAGACGTTTGCCTGGGAGTGTCCGACGGGTCCTGAGTTCTCACAGGATTTGGATCCGGTGTTCCGAGGTGTGGACTGCGGCCCCATGAGATTTGGCCCTGGATCTGGCTTCCTGGGCCTGTGGACCCATGAGATGTCGACGAGCACTCCTGAGAATTGGATTCAGGTCCCCTGCGAATTGCCCTCGGAAGCCACTGAGGGGTCCCGAGTTTTGACGAGATGGGGTTTGTTCTCCAAGGTTCGCACGAAAGCACTCAGGTTTGGAGCCTGGTTCGCACCGTCCGGACGTGAGCACTCAGGAGCATTGGATGAGTTCTGCCGCAAAGGTGATTGAGAGCTCAGGAGTTGGACACTGGGTCTCCCTGATGGTGACCGGGGTCGACTGCGGTTTGGAGGAGTACTCCCGAGATTTGGACTGAGATATGCTGAAGTTGAACCCTCTGTCTAACAGAGAGGCCTTGGCCTGAGATCCCGAATGATTGGAGTCAGCGCCTCCGACAGGAGATCACGGGAAGTTTGCCTGTGAATCTCCCTGAAAGGGCCCGAGAACCCTGAAGCTGGGGAGGACACCTCCTGAGATTTGGACTGAGAGCAGCTGAGATTCGCCCCCGGATCTCACGGAAAGGGGCCGAGGTCTCAAGAGGGTTTGTGGAGCTCTGTCGACATTTGAACTCAGAAACGGCGCACGTGGCCACAGGTTTTAGAGGAACGGGCCAGAGCTCCAACGTCGTTGGGAGATCTCGAACGCGATGCCGACGGAGATCACGTGCCTTGTGTCCCTGGGTCTCGCTGACTTTTCCTGAGATCTCAGGGGATTCCGGCAGTTCTACCGAGATTTGGACAGCTCTCCTGAGCCAAGCGACCTCCATGTCCTCCACAAGGCCCTAGATCTCGATCCGTTGGGGCCAGGTGTCCCCAGACGTGGGCTGGGAGCCCACTTGATTTGCCCTTCCATCTCGCTTCCTGGCCCCATTGTCTCCTGGGGTTTGGAGGAGCTCTTCCGAGATGCAGCCTAAAACCATGAGAGTTTTGCCACCGGGTCTTGCAGAGGGTTCCTGTGATGTCATGACTTGCGGTTTGTACCCCCACGATTTGGCCTGAAACCACGCGTGGTTGGAACCCGGGCCTTGATGTCTGGATGTGAGCGCTCTGGATTTGCAGGGCCACTCCTGAGATGGGGATGGGGATCACGTGAGCATTACCCCCTGGATCTCGAGGACTGGGCATGGGATCTCACCAGATTTGCATGAGCCGTCCCGAGATTTGGACGGAGCTCCCCTGAAGTCAGACGCTCTTTGTCCCAAGAGCTCCCCGAGATCCCAGGAGTTTTGAGTGAGTTCTTCCGATGCTTGGATGGAGGAGACGCCAGATTGGACCCCGAATCTCCCTGACTGGGCCTGACAGCGCTCGAACATTGCATGTGGTCCCCTAGATTTGGACTGAGAAGGGGCGAGATTTGCCCTGCGGCTCACTGACACTGCCCGAGGTCTCAAGAGATTTGGATGAGATCTGGGGAGGTCCGGACAACGATCCGGCGACCTCGGGCCCTGTGAGTGGCCGAAAGGATGGGAGATTCCACCAGATTCGGAGATTCATCGCGAGATTCGCCCTGAGATCAACGAGACAGGTGCCTCTCCATCTCTCTGACCATTCCTGACAACTCAGGACATTAACATAGCTCTTCCGAGATACAGACGGATATGCCGACATGTGTCTCCGGGAACTCGCAGGCATGGGCTGAGATCTCATGAGATGTGGGTCAGGGCCTCCAAAATTTAGACGGAGATCCCATGAGTTTAGCCGCTCGAGACCCCTGACTGGGGGGTGACCTCAGGGATTTGGTTCCGTTTAAGGACAATTGGCTTCCAACCCCGTGGGGATTGCTTCTTGGTCTCGCTAACTGGGCCAGAGTTCCCCCCGAGATTTGCGTGTGCGTTCCCGTGTTTGGCCTAAAGTCAGTTGAACGTAGATGCTCTTTCTCACCCAATGGACGGAGGCCCCGGGAGATTTGAGTGCGTTCTTCCGAGGCTGGCGCTGTGATCAAGTGACATATGCCCGTGATTCTCCCTGACAGGGTCAGGGGTTGTGGACATTTGGATGAGGTCTACTGGACTTCGTTTGAGATCACCCTGGAGTGGCACCGGGATCGCCTAACTTGGGCACAAACACTCAAGATATTTTGACGAGTTACGGCTCGATTTGGAATCAGATCCCACGAGACTGGCTCCTGGCATTCACGGATTGGACCAGCGCTCCCACAAGTGTCGGACGTGACGCGTGACATTCAGACGGAGACTGCTTGACATGTGCCCCTGGATCTCGTCGAGTACACCAGACATTTCGAGACTTTGGCACAGTTGTCCTGAGATTCGGACACCTACCCCGAGACGTTTGCCTGGGAGTGGCCGACCGGGCCTGAGTTCTCTCGAGATTTGGATCCGGTGTTGCGAGGTTTGGAGTGTGGCCCCATGAGATTTGGCCCTGGATCTCGCTTCCTGGGCCCGAGGTCCCACGAGATGTCGACGAGCACTCCTGACATTTGGATTCAGGTCCCCTGCGAAATGCCCCCGGGAGCCACTGAGGGGTCCCGAGCTTTGACGTGATGGGGATTGTTCTTCAATGTTCGCACGAAAGCACTCAGGTGTGAGGCCTGGTTCCCGCCGTCCAGACAGGTGCACTCATGAGCATTGGATGAATTCTGCCACAGAAGGGATTGAGAGCTCAGCAGTTTGGCCTGGTGTCTCCCTGACGGTACAATGGGTCGAACGAGGTTTGGAGGACTCCTCCCGAGATTTGGACTGAGATTAGGTGAAGTTGAAACCTGTGTCTAACAGAGACGCCTTGGCCTGAGATACCGAAGAATTGGAGTCTGCGCCTCCGAACGGAGATCACGGGACTTTTGCCTGTGAATCTCCCTGAAAGGTCCCGTGAACCCTCAAGCTGGGGAGGAGACCTCCTGAGATTTGGACTGAGATCAGCTGAGTTTCGCCCCCGGATCTCAGCGAAAGGGGCCGAGGTCTCAAGCGGTTTTGAGGAGCTCTGGCGACATTTGAACACAGAAATGGCGCATGTGGCCACAGGCTGTAGAGGAACGGGCCAGAGGACCATGTGGTTGGGAGATCGCGAACCCGATGCCGACGGAGATCACGTGCCGTTGTCCCTGGGTCTTGCTGACGTTTCCTGAGATCTCAGGGGATTCGCGCAGTTCTACCGAGATTTGGACAGCTCTCCTGAGCCAAGCGACCTCCATGTCCTCCACAAGGCCCGAGATCTCGTTCCGTTGGGGCCAGGTGTCCCCAGACGTGGGCTGGGAGCCCACTTGATTCGCCCTTCCATCTCGCTTCCTGGCCCCACTGTCTCCTGCGGTTTGGAGGGGCTCTTCCGAGATGCAGCCTAAAACCATGAGAGTTTTGCCCCCGGGTCTTGCAGAGGGGGCCTGTGCTGTCATGACTTGCGGTTTGTTCCCCCCACGATTTGGCCTGAAACCACGCGGGGTTGGAACCCGGGCCTTGATGTCTGGATGTGAGCGCTCTGGATTTGCAGGGCCACTCCTGAGATGGGGATGGGGATCACGTGAGCATTGCCCCCTGGATCTCGAGGACTGGGCATGGGATCTCACCAGATTTGCATGAGCCGTCCCGAGATTTGGACGGAGCTCCCCTGAAGTCAGACGCTCTTTGTCCCACAGAGCTCCCCGAGATCCCAGGGGTTTGAGTGAGTTCCTCCGAGGCTTGGATGGAGGAGACGCCAGATTGGACCCCGAATCTCCCCGACTGGGCCTGACAGCACTCGAACATTGCATGTGGTCCCCTAGATTTGGACTGAGAAGGGGCGAGATTTGCCCTGGGGCTCACTGACTGCGCCCGAGGTCTCAAGAGATTTGGATGAGTTCTGGGGAGGTCCGGACAACGATCCGGCGACCTCGGGCCCTGAGAGTGGCCGAACGGACGGAAGATTCCACCAGATTCGGAGATTCCTCGCGAGATTCGCCCTGAGATCAACGAGACAAGTGCCTCTCCATCTCTCTGATCATTCCTGCCATCTCAGGACATTGCCAAAACTCTTCCGAGATTCAGACGGTTAGGCCGACACCTGTCTCCGGGAACTCGCAGGCAGGGCCTGATATCTCCTGAGATGTGGGTCAGGGCCTCCAAAATTTAGACGGTGATCCCATGAGTTTAGCCGCTCAAGACCCCTGACTGGGGGTGAGACCTCAGGGATTTGGTTCCATTCAAAGGACAATTGGATTTCAACCCCCTGGGGATTGCTTCTGCATCTCGCTAAGTGGGGCAGAGGTCCCCCCGATATTTGCGTGTGCGTTCTCGTGTTTGGCCTAAAGTCAGATGAACTTAGATGCTGTTTCTCACCCAACGGATGGAGGCCCCAGGAGATTTGAGTGCCTTCGTCCGAGATTGGGGCTGTGGTCACGTGACATATGCCCGTGAATCTCCCTGACAGGGTCAGGGGTTGTTGACATTTGGATGAGTTCTACTGGACTTCGGTTGAGATGACTCCGGAGTGGCACCCGGATCCCCTAAATTGGGCACAAACACTCAAGAGATTTTGACAAGTTCAGGCTCGATTTGGAATCAGATCCCACGAGACTGGCTCCTGGCATTCACGGAATGGACGAGCCCTCTCAAATTTTCGGAGGTGGCGAGCCACATTCAGACGGAGACCACGTGAAATGTGCCCCTGGATCGCGTCGAGTACACCTGACATTTCGAGACTTTGGCAAGTTGTCCTGAGATTCGGACACCTACCCCGAGATGTTTGCCTGGGAGTGGCC
The DNA here is from genome assembly GCF_029215605.1 of Mirounga angustirostris. Lineage (NCBI taxonomy): Eukaryota > Metazoa > Chordata > Mammalia > Carnivora > Phocidae > Mirounga > Mirounga angustirostris. The sequence goes on from NW_026991847.1 coordinate 106,033, forward strand.
GAAGGGACCTGAGTTCTCACGAGATTTGGATCCGGTGTTTCGAGGTTTGGACTGTGGCCCCATGAGATTTGGCCCTGGATCTCGCTTCCTGGGCCCGAGGTCCCACGGGATGTCGACGAGCACTACTGAGAATTGTATTCAGGTCCCCTGCGAATTGCCCCCGGAAGCCAATGAGGGTTCCCGAGGTTTGTCGTGATGGGGATTGTTCTTCAAGGTTCGCACGAAAGCCCTCAGTTGTGAGGCCTCGTTCCCACCGTCCAGACGGGTGCACTCCTGAGCATTGGATGAATTCTGCCACAGAAGTGATTGAGAACTCAGCAGTCTGGCCCGGTGTCTCCCTGACGATACAATGGGTTGAACGAGGTTTGGAGGACTCCTCCCGAGATTTGGACTGAGATTAGGTGAAGTTGAAATCTGTGTCTAACAGAGAGGCCTTGGCCTGAGATCCCAAAAGATTGGAGTCTGCGCCTCCGACCGGAGATCACGGGACTTTTGCCTGTGAATCTCCCTGAAAGGGCCCGAGAACCCTCAAGCTGGGGAGGAGACCTCCTGAGATTTGGACTGAGATCAGCTGAGATTTGCCCCCGGATCTGACCGAAAGGGGTCGAAGTCTCAAGATGGTTTGAGGAGCTCTGGCGACATTTGAAATCAGAAACGGTGCACGTAGCCACAGGTTGTAGTGGAACGCACCAGAGCTCCCACGAGGTTGGGAGATTGCAAACGCGATGTCGACGGAGATCATGTGCGTGTCTCCCTGGGTCTCGCTGACGTTTCCTGAGACCTCAGGGCATTCGCGCAGTTCTACCGAGATTTGGACGACTATCCTGAGCCAAGCGACCTCCATATCCTCCACAAGGCCCGAGATCTTGTTCCATTGGGGCCAGGTGTCCCCAGACGTGTGCTGGGATCCCACTTGGTTTGTCTTTCCATCTCGCTGCCTGGCCCCGTTGTATCCTGCGGTTTGGAGGCGCTCTCCCGAGATGCGGACTAAAACCATGAGAGGTTTGCCCCCGGGTCTTGCAGAGGGGGCCTGTGCTGCCATGACTTGCTGTTTGTTCCCCCCAAGACTTGGCCTGAAACCACGCGGGTTCGTTACCGGGGCCTTGATGTCTTGACGTGAGCGCTCTGGATCTGCAGGGCCCCTCCTGAAATTGGGATGGCGATCATGTGAGCATTGCCCCATGGAACTCGAGGACTGGGCATGGGATCACACCAGATTTGCATGAGCCGTCCCGAGATTTGGATGGAGCTCCCCTGAAGTCAGACGCTCTTTGTCCCAGAGAGCTCCCCGAGATCCCAGGAGCATTGAGTGCTTTCCTCCGACGCATGGACGGAGGAGACGCCAGATTTGACCGCGAATCTCCCTGACTGGGCCCGACAGCACTCGAACATTGCATGTGGTCCCCTCGGTTTGGACTGAGAAGGGGCGAGCTATGCCCTGCAGCTCACTGACTGCGCCCGAGGTCTCAAGAGATTTGGATGAGTTCTGGGGAGGTCCGGACTACGATCCGGTGACCCCGGGCCCTGCGAGTGGCCGAACAGACGGGAGATTCCACCAGATTCGGAGATTCCTCACGAGATTCGCAGTAAGATCAACGAGACAGGTGCCTCACCATCACTCTGATCTTTCCTGACATCTCAGGACATATCCATATCTCTTCCGAGATTTGGACGGATATGCCGAAACGTGTGTCTGGGAAGTCGCATGCAGGGCTTGAGATCTCATGAGATGTGGGTCAGGGCCTCCAAAATTTAGACTGCGATCCCATGAGTTTAGCTGCTCGAGACCCCTGACTGGGGTGAGACCTCAGGGATTTGGCTCCGTTCTAATGACAATTGGATTTCAACCCCCTGGGGATTGCTTCTGGATCTCGCTAACTGGGCCAGAGATCCCCGCGAGATTTGCCTGAGCATTCCCGCGTTTGACCTGAAGTCTGATGGACTTAGATGCTGTTTCTCACCCAGTGGCCGGTGGCCCCAGGAGACTTGAGTGCGTTCTTCCGAGGCTGGGGCTGTGATCACGTGACCTATGCCCGTGAATCTCCCTGACAGGGCCAGGGGTTGTTGACACTTGGATGGGTTCTCCTGGGCATCGGCCGAGATCACCCCGGAGTGGCACCGGGATCCCCTAACTTGGGCACAAACACTCAAGATGTTTTGACGAGTTCTGGCTCGATTTGGAATCAGATCCCACGAGACTGGCTCCTGGCATCCACGGATTGGACCAGCGCTCTCCCAAGTGTCGGAGGTGGCGAGGCACATTCAGACAGAGACCACGTGACATGTACCCCTGGATCTCGTCGAGTACACCTGACATTCCGAGACTTTGGCACAGTTGTCCTGAGATACGGACACCTACCGAGACGTTTGCCTGGGAGTGGCCGATCAGGCCTGAGTTCTCACGGGATTTGGATCCGGTGTTCCGAGGTTTGGACTGCGGCCCCATGGGATTTGGCCCTGGATCTGGCTTCCAGGGCCTGAGGTCCGACGAGATGTCCACAAGCACTGCTGAGAATTGGATTCAAGTCCCCCGCGAATTGCCCGCGGAAGCCACTGAGGCATCCTGAGGTTTGACGAGATGGGGTTTGTTCTCCAAGGTTCGCATGAAAGCACTCAGGTTTGGAGCCTGGTTCGCACCATCCGGACGTGAGCACTCAGGATCATTGGATGAGTTCTGCTGCAAAGGTGATTGAGAGCTCAGGAGTTGGGCCCTGGGTCGCCCTGATGGTGACCGGGGTCGACCGAGGTTTGGAGGCTTTCTCCCGAGATTTGGACGGAGATTTGATGAAGTTGAACCCTGTGTCTAACAGAGAGGCCTTGGCCTGAGATCCCGTGGGTTGGAGTCAGCGCCTCCGACTGGAGATCACGGGAGCTTTGCCTGTGAATCTCCCTGAAATTGTCCGAGAACCCTGAAGCTGGGGAGGAGACCTCCCGAGATTTGGACTGAGATCAGCTGAGATTCGCCCCCGGATCTCACCGAAAGGGGTCGAAGTCTCAAGATGGTTTGAGGAGCTCTGGCGACATTTGATATCAGAAACGGTGCACGTAGCCACAGGTTGTATTGGAACGCACCAGAGCTCCCACGAGGTTGGGAGATTGCAAACGCGATGTCGACGGAGATCATGTGAGTGTCTCCCTGGGTCTCGCTGACGTTTCCTGAGACCTCAGGGCATTCGCGCAGTTCTACCGAGATTTGGACGACTATCCTGAGCCAAGCGACCTCCATATCCTCCACAAGGCCCGAGATCTTGTTCCATTGGGGCCAGGTGTCCCCAGACGTGTGCTGGGATCCCACTTGGTTTGTCTTTCCATCTCGCTGCCTGGCCCCGTTGTATCCTGCTGTTTGGAGGCGCTCTCCCGAGATGCGGACTAAAACCATGAGAGGTTTGCCCCCGGGTCTTGCAGAGGGGGCCTGTGCTGCCATGACTTGCTGTTTGTTCCCCCCAAGACTTGGCCTGAAACCACGCGGGTTCGGAACCGGGGCCTTGATGTCTTGACGTGAGCGCTCTGGATCTGCAGGGCCCCTCCTGAAATTGGGATGGCGATCATGTGAGCATTGCCCCCTGGAACTCGAGGACTGGGCATGGGATCACACCAGATTTGCATGAGCCGTCCCGAGATTTGGATGGAGCTCCCCTGAAGTCAGACGCTCTTTGTCCCAGAGAGCTCCCCGAGATCCCAGGAGCATTGAGTGCGTTCCTCCGACGCATGGACGGAGGAGACGCCAGATTTGACCCCGAATCTCCCTGACTGGGCCCGACAGTGCTCGAACATTGCATGTGGTCCCCTAGGTTTGGACTGAGAAGGGGCGAGCTTTGCCCTGCCGCTCACTGACTGCGCCCGAGGTCTCAAGAGATTTGGATGAGTTCTGGGGAGGTCTGGACTACGATCCGGTGTCCTCGGGCCCTGCCAGTGGCCGAACGGACCGGAGATTCCACCAGATTCGGAGATTCATCACGAGATTCGCCCTGAGAACAACGAGACAGGTGCCTCTCGATCTCTCTGATCATTCCTGACAACTCAGGACATTTCCATAGCTCTTCCGAGATACAGACGGATATGCCGACATGTGTCTCCGGGAACTCGCAGGCATGGCCTGAGATCTCATGAGATGTGGGTCAGGGCCTCCAAAATTTAGACGGAGATCCCATGAGTTTAGCCGCTCGAGACCCCTGACTGGGGGGTGACCTCAGGGATTTGGTTCCGTTTAAGGACAATTGGCTTCCAACCCCGTGGGGATTGCTTCTGGGTCTCGCTAACTGGGCCAGAGTTCCCCCCGAGATTTGCGTGTGCGTTCCCGTGTTTGGCCTAAAGTCAGTTGAACGTAGATGCTCTTTCTCACCCAATGGACGGAGGCCCCGGGAGATTTGAGTGCGTTCTTCCGAGGCTGGCGCTGTGATCAAGTGACATATGCCCGTGATTCTCCCTGACAGGGTCAGGGGTTGTGGACATTTGGATGAGGTCTACTGGACTTCGTTTGAGATCACCCTGGAGTGGCACCGGGATCGCCTAACTTGGGCACAAACACTCAAGATATTTTGACGAGTTACGGCTCGATTTGGAATCAGATCCCACGAGACTGGCTCCTGGCATTCACGGATTGGACCAGCGCTCCCACAAGTGTCGGACGTGGCGCGTGACATTCAGACGGAGACCGCTTGACATGTGCCCCTGGATCTCGTCGAGTACACCAGACATTTCGAGACTTTGGCACAGTTGTCCTGAGATTCGGACACCTACCCCGAGACGTTTGCCTGGGAGTGGCCGACCGGGCCTGAGTTCTCTCGAGATTTGGATCCGGTGTTGCGAGGTTTGGAGTGTGGCCCCATGAGATTTGGCCCTGGATCTCGCTTCCTGGGCCCGAGGTCCCACGAGATGTCGACGAGCACTCCTGAGAATTGGATTCAGGTCCCCTGCGAAATGCCCCCGGAAGCCACTGAGGGGTCCCGAGCTTTGACGTGATGGGGATTGTTCTTCAATGTTCGCACGAAAGCACTCAGGTGTGAGGCCTGGTTCCCGCCGTCCAGACAGGTGCACTCATGAGCATTGGATGAATTCTGCCACAGAAGGGATTGAGAGCTCAGCAGTTTGGCCTGGTGTCTCCCTGACGGTACAATGGGTCGAACGAGGTTTGGAGGACTCCTCCCGAGATTTGGACTGAGATTAGGTGAAGTTGAAACCTGTGTCTAACAGAGACGCCTTGGCCTGAGATACCGAAGGATTGGAGTCTGCGCCTCCGAACGGAGATCACGGGACTTTTGCCTGTGAATCTCCCTGAAAGGTCCCGTGAACCCTCAAGCTGGGGAGGAGACCTCCTGAGATTTGGACTGAGATCAGCTGAGTTTCGCCCCCGGATCTCAGCGAAAGGGGCCGAGGTCTCAAGCGGTTTTGAGGAGCTCTGGCGACATTTGAACACAGAAATGGCGCATGTGGCCACAGGCTGTAGAGGAACGGGCCAGAGGACCATGTGGTTGGGAGATCGCGAACCCGATGCCGACGGAGATCACGTGCCGTTGTCCCTGGGTCTTGCTGACGTTTCCTGAGATCTCAGGGGATTCGCGCAGTTCTACCGAGATTTGGACAGCTCTCCTGAGCCAAGCGACCTCCATGTCCTCCACAAGGCCCGAGATCTCGTTCCGTTGGGGCCAGGTGTCCCCAGACGTGGGCTGGGAGCCCACTTGATTCGCCCTTCCATCTCGCTTCCTGGCCCCATTGTCTCCTGCGGTTTGGAGGGGCTCTTCCGAGATGCAGCCTAAAACCATGAGAGTTTTGCCCCCGGGTCTTGCAGAGGGGGCCTGTGCTGTCATGACTTGCGGTTTGTTCCCCCCACGATTTGGCCTGAAACCACGCGGGGTTGGAACCCGGGCCTTGATGTCTGGATGTGAGCGCTCTGGATTTGCAGGGCCACTCCTGAGATGGGGATGGGGATCACGTGAGCATTGCCCCCTGGATCTCGAGGACTGGGCATGGGATCTCACCAGATTTGCATGAGCCGTCCCGAGATTTGGACGGAGCTCCCCTGAAGTCAGACGCTCTTTGTCCCACAGAGCTCCCCGAGATCCCAGGGGTTTGAGTGAGTTCCTCCGAGGCTTGGATGGAGGAGACGCCAGATTGGACCCCGAATCTCCCCGACTGGGCCTGACAGCACTCGAACATTGCATGTGGTCCCCTCGGTTTGGACTGAGAAGGGGCGAGCTATGCCCTGCAGCTCACTGACTGCGCCCGAGGTCTCAAGAGATTTGGATGAGTTCTGGGGAGGTCCGGACTACGATCCGGTGACCCCGGGCCCTGCGAGTGGCCGAACAGACGGGAGATTCCACCAGATTCGGAGATTCCTCACGAGATTCGCAGTAAGATCAACGAGACAGGTGCCTCACCATCTCTCTGATCTTTCCTGACATCTCAGGACATATCCATATCTCTTCCGAGATTTGGACGGATATGCCGAAACGTGTGTCTGGGAAGTCGCATGCAGGGCTTGAGATCTCATGAGATGTGGGTCAGGGCCTCCAAAATTTAGACTGCGATCCCATGAGTTTAGCTGCTCGAGACCCCTGACTGGGGTGAGACCTCAGGGATTTGGCTCCGTTCTAATGACAATTGGATTTCAACCCCCTGGGGATTGCTTCTGGATCTCGCTAACTGGGCCAGAGATCCCCGCGAGATTTGCCTGAGCATTCCCGCGTTTGACCTGAAGTCTGATGGACTTAGATGCTGTTTCTCACCCAGTGGCCGGTGGCCCCAGGAGACTTGAGTGCGTTCTTCCGAGGCTAGGGCTGTGATCACGTGACCTATGCCCGTGAATCTCCCTGACAGGGCCAGGGTTTGTTGACATTTGGATGGGTTCTCCTGGGCATCGGCCGAGATCACCCCGGAGTGGCACCGGGATCCCCTAACTTGGGCACAAACACTCAAGATGTTTTGACGAGTTCTGGCTCGATTTGGAATCAGATCCCACGAGACTGGCTCCTGGCATCCACGGATTGGACCAGCGCTCTCCCAAGTGTCGGAGGTGGCGAGGCACATTCAGACGGAGACCACGTGACATGTACCCCTGGATCTCGTCGAGTACACCTGACATTCCGAGACTTTGGCACAGTTGTCCTGAGATACGGACACCTACCGAGACGTTTGCCTGGGAGTGGCCGATCAGGCCTGAGTTCTCAAGGGATTTGGATCCGGTGTTCCGAGGTTTGGACTGCGGCCCCATGGGATTTGGCCCTGGATCTGGCTTCCAGGGCCTGAGGTCCGACGAGATGTCCACAAGCACTGCTGAGAATTGGATTCAAGTCCCCCGCGAATTGCCCGCGGAATCCACTGAGGCATCCTGAAGTTTGACGAGATGGGGTTTGTTCTCCAAGGTTCGCATGAAAGCACTCAGGTTTGGAGCCTGGTTCGCACCATCCGGACGTGAGCACTCAGGATCATTGGATGAGTTCTGCTGCAAAGGTGATTGAGAGCTCAGGAGTTGGGCCCTGGGTCGCCCTGATGGTGACCGGGGTCGACCGAGGTTTGGAGGCTTTCTCCCGAGATTTGGACTGAGATTTGATGAAGTTGAACCCTGTGTCTAACAGAGAGGCCTTGGCCTGAGATCCCGTGGGTTGGAGTCAGCGCCTCCGACTGGAGATCACGGGAGCTTTGCCTGTGAATCTCCCTGAAATTGTCCGAGAACCCTGAAGCTGGGGAGGAGACCTCCCGAGATTTGGACTGAGATCAGCTGAGATTCGCCCCCGGATCTCACCGAAAGGGGTCGAAGTCTCAAGATGGTTTGAGGAGCTCTGGCGACATTTGAAATCAGAAACGGTGCACGTAGCCACAGGTTGTATTGGAACGCACCAGAGCTCCCACGAGGTTGGGAGATTGCAAACGCGATGTCGACGGAGATCATGTGAGTGTCTCCCTGGGTCTCGCTGACGTTTCCTGAGACCTCAGGGCATTCGCGCAGTTCTACCGAGATTTGGACGACTATCCTGAGCCAAGCGACCTCCATATCCTCCACAAGGCCCGAGATCTTGTTCCATTGGGGCCAGGTGTCCCCAGACGTGTGCTGGGATCCCACTTGGTTTGTCTTTCCATCTCGCTGCCTGGCCCCGTTGTATCCTGCGGTTTGGAGGCGCTCTCCCGAGATGCGGACTAAAACCATGAGAGGTTTGCCCCCGGGTCTTGCAGAGGGGGCCTGTGCTGCCATGACTTGCTGTTTGTTCCCCCCAAGACTTGGCCTGAAACCACGCGGGTTCGGAACCGGGGCCTTGATGTCTTGACGTGAGCGCTCTGGATCTGCAGGGCCCCTCCTGAATTTGGGATGGCGATCATGTGAGCATTGCCCCCTGGAACTCGAGGACTGGGCATGGGATCACACCAGATTTGCATGAGCCGTCCCGAGATTTGGATGGAGCTCCCCTGAAGTCAGACGCTCTTTGTCCCAGAGAGCTCCCCGAGATCCCAGGAGCATTGAGTGCGTTCCTCCGACGCATGGACGGAGGAGACGCCAGATTTGACCCCGAATCTCCCTGACTGGGCCCGACAGTGCTCGAACATTGCATGTGGTCCCCTAGGTTTGGACTGAGAAGGGGCGAGCTTTGCCCTGCCGCTCACTGACTGCGCCCGAGGTCTCAAGAGATTTGGATGAGTTCTGGGGAGGTCTGGACTACGATCCGGTGTCCTCGGGCCCTGCCAGTGGCCGAACGGACCGGAGATTCCACCAGATTCGGAGATTCCTCGTGAGATTCGCCCTGAGAACAACGAGACAGGTGCCTCTCGATCTCTCTGATCATTCCTGACATCTCAGGACATTTCCATAGCTCTTCCGATATTTGGACGGATATGCCGACACGTGTTTCCAGGAACTCGCAGGCAGGGCCTGAGATCTCATGAGATGTGGGTCAGGGCCTCCAAAATTTAGACTGCGATCCCATGAGTTTAGTTGCTTGAGACCCCTGACTGGGGTGAGACCTCAGGGATTTGGTTTCGTTCTAATGACAATTGGATTTCAACCCCCTGGGGATTGCTTCTGGATCTCCCTAACTGGGCCAGAGGTCCCCCCGGAATTTGCGTGTGTGTTCCCGTGTTACGCCTAAAGTCAGATGAACTTAGATGCTGTTTCTCACGCAACGGACAGTGGCCCCGCAAGATTTGAGTGCGTTCTTCCGAGCCTGGGGCTGTGATCACGTGACATATGTCCGTGAATCTCCCTGACAGGGCCAGGGGTTCTTGACATTTGAATGAGTTCTCCTGGGCTTTGGGTGAGATCACACGGATTCCATAACTTGGGCACAAACCACTAAAGAGATTTTGACGAGTTCCAGCTCGATTTGGAATCCGATCCCACGAGACTGGCTCCTGGCATTCACGGATTGGACCAGCGTTCTCACAAGTGTCGGATGTGGCGAGCCTCATTCAGACGGAGACCACGTGACATGTGCCCCTCGATCTCGGCGAGTACACCTGACATTTCGAGACCTTGGCACAGTTGTCCTGAGATTCGGACACCTACACGGAGACGTTTGCCTGGGAGTGTCCGACGGGTCCTGAGTTCTCACAGGATTTGGATCCGGTGTTCCGAGGTGTGGACTGCGGCCCCATGAGATTTGGCCCTGGATCTGGCTTCCTGGGCCTGTGGACCCATGAGATGTCGACGAGCACTCCTGAGAATTGGATTCAGGTCCCCTGCGAATTGCCCTCGGAAGCCACTGAGGGGTCCCGAGTTTTGACGAGATGGGGTTTGTTCTCCAAGGTTCGCACGAAAGCACTCAGGTTTGGAGCCTGGTTCGCACCGTCCGGACGTGAGCACTCAGGAGCATTGGATGAGTTCTGCCGCAAAGGTGATTGAGAGCTCAGGAGTTGGACACTGGGTCTCCCTGATGGTGACCGGGGTCGACTGCGGTTTGGAGGAGTACTCCCGAGATTTGGACTGAGATATGCTGAAGTTGAACCCTCTGTCTAACAGAGAGGCCTTGGCCTGAGATCCCGAATGATTGGAGTCAGCGCCTCCGACAGGAGATCACGGGAAGTTTGCCTGTGAATCTCCCTGAAAGGGCCCGAGAACCCTGAAGCTGGGGAGGACACCTCCTGAGATTTGGACTGAGAGCAGCTGAGATTCGCCCCCGGATCTCACGGAAAGGGGCCGAGGTCTCAAGAGGGTTTGTGGAGCTCTGTCGACATTTGAACTCAGAAACGGCGCACGTGGCCACAGGTTTTAGAGGAACGGGCCAGAGCTCCAACGTCGTTGGGAGATCTCGAACGCGATGCCGACGGAGATCACGTGCCTTGTGTCCCTGGGTCTCGCTGACTTTTCCTGAGATCTCAGGGGATTCCGGCAGTTCTACCGAGATTTGGACAGCTCTCCTGAGCCAAGCGACCTCCATGTCCTCCACAAGGCCCTAGATCTCGATCCGTTGGGGCCAGGTGTCCCCAGACGTGGGCTGGGAGCCCACTTGATTTGCCCTTCCATCTCGCTTCCTGGCCCCATTGTCTCCTGGGGTTTGGAGGAGCTCTTCCGAGATGCAGCCTAAAACCATGAGAGTTTTGCCACCGGGTCTTGCAGAGGGTTCCTGTGATGTCATGACTTGCGGTTTGTACCCCCACGATTTGGCCTGAAACCACGCGTGGTTGGAACCCGGGCCTTGATGTCTGGATGTGAGCGCTCTGGATTTGCAGGGCCACTCCTGAGATGGGGATGGGGATCACGTGAGCATTACCCCCTGGATCTCGAGGACTGGGCATGGGATCTCACCAGATTTGCATGAGCCGTCCCGAGATTTGGACGGAGCTCCCCTGAAGTCAGACGCTCTTTGTCCCAAGAGCTCCCCGAGATCCCAGGAGTTTTGAGTGAGTTCTTCCGATGCTTGGATGGAGGAGACGCCAGATTGGACCCCGAATCTCCCTGACTGGGCCTGACAGCGCTCGAACATTGCATGTGGTCCCCTAGATTTGGACTGAGAAGGGGCGAGATTTGCCCTGCGGCTCACTGACACTGCCCGAGGTCTCAAGAGATTTGGATGAGATCTGGGGAGGTCCGGACAACGATCCGGCGACCTCGGGCCCTGTGAGTGGCCGAAAGGATGGGAGATTCCACCAGATTCGGAGATTCATCGCGAGATTCGCCCTGAGATCAACGAGACAGGTGCCTCTCCATCTCTCTGACCATTCCTGACAACTCAGGACATTAACATAGCTCTTCCGAGATACAGACGGATATGCCGACATGTGTCTCCGGGAACTCGCAGGCATGGGCTGAGATCTCATGAGATGTGGGTCAGGGCCTCCAAAATTTAGACGGAGATCCCATGAGTTTAGCCGCTCGAGACCCCTGACTGGGGGGTGACCTCAGGGATTTGGTTCCGTTTAAGGACAATTGGCTTCCAACCCCGTGGGGATTGCTTCTTGGTCTCGCTAACTGGGCCAGAGTTCCCCCCGAGATTTGCGTGTGCGTTCCCGTGTTTGGCCTAAAGTCAGTTGAACGTAGATGCTCTTTCTCACCCAATGGACGGAGGCCCCGGGAGATTTGAGTGCGTTCTTCCGAGGCTGGCGCTGTGATCAAGTGACATATGCCCGTGATTCTCCCTGACAGGGTCAGGGGTTGTGGACATTTGGATGAGGTCTACTGGACTTCGTTTGAGATCACCCTGGAGTGGCACCGGGATCGCCTAACTTGGGCACAAACACTCAAGATATTTTGACGAGTTACGGCTCGATTTGGAATCAGATCCCACGAGACTGGCTCCTGGCATTCACGGATTGGACCAGCGCTCCCACAAGTGTCGGACGTGACGCGTGACATTCAGACGGAGACTGCTTGACATGTGCCCCTGGATCTCGTCGAGTACACCAGACATTTCGAGACTTTGGCACAGTTGTCCTGAGATTCGGACACCTACCCCGAGACGTTTGCCTGGGAGTGGCCGACCGGGCCTGAGTTCTCTCGAGATTTGGATCCGGTGTTGCGAGGTTTGGAGTGTGGCCCCATGAGATTTGGCCCTGGATCTCGCTTCCTGGGCCCGAGGTCCCACGAGATGTCGACGAGCACTCCTGACATTTGGATTCAGGTCCCCTGCGAAATGCCCCCGGGAGCCACTGAGGGGTCCCGAGCTTTGACGTGATGGGGATTGTTCTTCAATGTTCGCACGAAAGCACTCAGGTGTGAGGCCTGGTTCCCGCCGTCCAGACAGGTGCACTCATGAGCATTGGATGAATTCTGCCACAGAAGGGATTGAGAGCTCAGCAGTTTGGCCTGGTGTCTCCCTGACGGTACAATGGGTCGAACGAGGTTTGGAGGACTCCTCCCGAGATTTGGACTGAGATTAGGTGAAGTTGAAACCTGTGTCTAACAGAGACGCCTTGGCCTGAGATACCGAAGAATTGGAGTCTGCGCCTCCGAACGGAGATCACGGGACTTTTGCCTGTGAATCTCCCTGAAAGGTCCCGTGAACCCTCAAGCTGGGGAGGAGACCTCCTGAGATTTGGACTGAGATCAGCTGAGTTTCGCCCCCGGATCTCAGCGAAAGGGGCCGAGGTCTCAAGCGGTTTTGAGGAGCTCTGGCGACATTTGAACACAGAAATGGCGCATGTGGCCACAGGCTGTAGAGGAACGGGCCAGAGGACCATGTGGTTGGGAGATCGCGAACCCGATGCCGACGGAGATCACGTGCCGTTGTCCCTGGGTCTTGCTGACGTTTCCTGAGATCTCAGGGGATTCGCGCAGTTCTACCGAGATTTGGACAGCTCTCCTGAGCCAAGCGACCTCCATGTCCTCCACAAGGCCCGAGATCTCGTTCCGTTGGGGCCAGGTGTCCCCAGACGTGGGCTGGGAGCCCACTTGATTCGCCCTTCCATCTCGCTTCCTGGCCCCACTGTCTCCTGCGGTTTGGAGGGGCTCTTCCGAGATGCAGCCTAAAACCATGAGAGTTTTGCCCCCGGGTCTTGCAGAGGGGGCCTGTGCTGTCATGACTTGCGGTTTGTTCCCCCCACGATTTGGCCTGAAACCACGCGGGGTTGGAACCCGGGCCTTGATGTCTGGATGTGAGCGCTCTGGATTTGCAGGGCCACTCCTGAGATGGGGATGGGGATCACGTGAGCATTGCCCCCTGGATCTCGAGGACTGGGCATGGGATCTCACCAGATTTGCATGAGCCGTCCCGAGATTTGGACGGAGCTCCCCTGAAGTCAGACGCTCTTTGTCCCACAGAGCTCCCCGAGATCCCAGGGGTTTGAGTGAGTTCCTCCGAGGCTTGGATGGAGGAGACGCCAGATTGGACCCCGAATCTCCCCGACTGGGCCTGACAGCACTCGAACATTGCATGTGGTCCCCTAGATTTGGACTGAGAAGGGGCGAGATTTGCCCTGGGGCTCACTGACTGCGCCCGAGGTCTCAAGAGATTTGGATGAGTTCTGGGGAGGTCCGGACAACGATCCGGCGACCTCGGGCCCTGAGAGTGGCCGAACGGACGGAAGATTCCACCAGATTCGGAGATTCCTCGCGAGATTCGCCCTGAGATCAACGAGACAAGTGCCTCTCCATCTCTCTGATCATTCCTGCCATCTCAGGACATTGCCAAAACTCTTCCGAGATTCAGACGGTTAGGCCGACACCTGTCTCCGGGAACTCGCAGGCAGGGCCTGATATCTCCTGAGATGTGGGTCAGGGCCTCCAAAATTTAGACGGTGATCCCATGAGTTTAGCCGCTCAAGACCCCTGACTGGGGGTGAGACCTCAGGGATTTGGTTCCATTCAAAGGACAATTGGATTTCAACCCCCTGGGGATTGCTTCTGCATCTCGCTAAGTGGGGCAGAGGTCCCCCCGATATTTGCGTGTGCGTTCTCGTGTTTGGCCTAAAGTCAGATGAACTTAGATGCTGTTTCTCACCCAACGGATGGAGGCCCCAGGAGATTTGAGTGCCTTCGTCCGAGATTGGGGCTGTGGTCACGTGACATATGCCCGTGAATCTCCCTGACAGGGTCAGGGGTTGTTGACATTTGGATGAGTTCTACTGGACTTCGGTTGAGATGACTCCGGAGTGGCACCCGGATCCCCTAAATTGGGCACAAACACTCAAGAGATTTTGACAAGTTCAGGCTCGATTTGGAATCAGATCCCACGAGACTGGCTCCTGGCATTCACGGAATGGACGAGCCCTCTCAAATTTTCGGAGGTGGCGAGCCACATTCAGACGGAGACCACGTGAAATGTGCCCCTGGATCGCGTCGAGTACACCTGACATTTCGAGACTTTGGCAAGTTGTCCTGAGATTCGGACACCTACCCCGAGATGTTTGCCTGGGAGTGGCCGAAGGGACCTGAGTTCTCACGAGATTTGGATCCGGTGTTTCGAGGTTTGGACTGTGGCCCCATGAGATTTGGCCCTGGATCTCGCTTCCTGGGCCCGAGGTCCCACGGGATGTCGACGAGCACTACTGAGAATTGTATTCAGGTCCCCTGCGAATTGCCCCCGGAAGCCAATGAGGGTTCCCGAGGTTTGTCGTGATGGGGATTGTTCTTCAAGGTTCGCACGAAAGCCCTCAGTTGTGAGGCCTCGTTCCCACCGTCCAGACGGGTGCACTCCTGAGCATTGGATGAATTCTGCCACAGAAGTGATTGAGAACTCAGCAGTCTGGCCCGGTGTCTCCCTGACGATACAATGGGTTGAACGAGGTTTGGAGGACTCCTCCCGAGATTTGGACTGAGATTAGGTGAAGTTGAAATCTGTGTCTAACAGAGAGGCCTTGGCCTGAGATCCCAAAAGATTGGAGTCTGCGCCTCCGACCGGAGATCACGGGACTTTTGCCTGTGAATCTCCCTGAAAGGGCCCGAGAACCCTCAAGCTGGGGAGGAGACCTCCTGAGATTTGGACTGAGATCAGCTGAGATTTGCCCCCGGATCTGACCGAAAGGGGTCGAAGTCTCAAGATGGTTTGAGGAGCTCTGGCGACATTTGAAATCAGAAACGGTGCACGTAGCCACAGGTTGTAGTGGAACGCACCAGAGCTCCCACGAGGTTGGGAGATTGCAAACGCGATGTCGACGGAGATCATGTGCGTGTCTCCCTGGGTCTCGCTGACGTTTCCTGAGACCTCAGGGCATTCGCGCAGTTCTACCGAGATTTGGACGACTATCCTGAGCCAAGCGACCTCCATATCCTCCACAAGGCCCGAGATCTTGTTCCATTGGGGCCAGGTGTCCCCAGACGTGTGCTGGGATCCCACTTGGTTTGTCTTTCCATCTCGCTGCCTGGCCCCGTTGTATCCTGCGGTTTGGAGGCGCTCTCCCGAGATGCGGACTAAAACCATGAGAGGTTTGCCCCCGGGTCTTGCAGAGGGGGCCTGTGCTGCCATGACTTGCTGTTTGTTCCCCCCAAGACTTGGCCTGAAACCACGCGGGTTCGTTACCGGGGCCTTGATGTCTTGACGTGAGCGCTCTGGATCTGCAGGGCCCCTCCTGAAATTGGGATGGCGATCATGTGAGCATTGCCCCATGGAACTCGAGGACTGGGCATGGGATCACACCAGATTTGCATGAGCCGTCCCGAGATTTGGATGGAGCTCCCCTGAAGTCAGACGCTCTTTGTCCCAGAGAGCTCCCCGAGATCCCAGGAGCATTGAGTGCTTTCCTCCGACGCATGGACGGAGGAGACGCCAGATTTGACCGCGAATCTCCCTGACTGGGCCCGACAGCACTCGAACATTGCATGTGGTCCCCTCGGTTTGGACTGAGAAGGGGCGAGCTATGCCCTGCAGCTCACTGACTGCGCCCGAGGTCTCAAGAGATTTGGATGAGTTCTGGGGAGGTCCGGACTACGATCCGGTGACCCCGGGCCCTGCGAGTGGCCGAACAGACGGGAGATTCCACCAGATTCGGAGATTCCTCACGAGATTCGCAGTAAGATCAACGAGACAGGTGCCTCACCATCACTCTGATCTTTCCTGACATCTCAGGACATATCCATATCTCTTCCGAGATTTGGACGGATATGCCGAAACGTGTGTCTGGGAAGTCGCATGCAGGGCTTGAGATCTCATGAGATGTGGGTCAGGGCCTCCAAAATTTAGACTGCGATCCCATGAGTTTAGCTGCTCGAGACCCCTGACTGGGGTGAGACCTCAGGGATTTGGCTCCGTTCTAATGACAATTGGATTTCAACCCCCTGGGGATTGCTTCTGGATCTCGCTAACTGGGCCAGAGATCCCCGCGAGATTTGCCTGAGCATTCCCGCGTTTGACCTGAAGTCTGATGGACTTAGATGCTGTTTCTCACCCAGTGGCCGGTGGCCCCAGGAGACTTGAGTGCGTTCTTCCGAGGCTGGGGCTGTGATCACGTGACCTATGCCCGTGAATCTCCCTGACAGGGCCAGGGGTTGTTGACACTTGGATGGGTTCTCCTGGGCATCGGCCGAGATCACCCCGGAGTGGCACCGGGATCC
This sequence comes from Mirounga angustirostris, assembly GCF_029215605.1. NCBI lineage: Eukaryota > Metazoa > Chordata > Mammalia > Carnivora > Phocidae > Mirounga > Mirounga angustirostris. Next base: position 122,444 of record NW_026991847.1, read on the forward strand.
CCTAACTTGGGCACAAACACTCAAGATGTTTTGACGAGTTCTGGCTCGATTTGGAATCAGATCCCACGAGACTGGCTCCTGGCATCCACGGATTGGACCAGCGCTCTCCCAAGTGTCGGAGGTGGCGAGGCACATTCAGACAGAGACCACGTGACATGTACCCCTGGATCTCGTCGAGTACACCTGACATTCCGAGACTTTGGCACAGTTGTCCTGAGATACGGACACCTACCGAGACGTTTGCCTGGGAGTGGCCGATCAGGCCTGAGTTCTCACGGGATTTGGATCCGGTGTTCCGAGGTTTGGACTGCGGCCCCATGGGATTTGGCCCTGGATCTGGCTTCCAGGGCCTGAGGTCCGACGAGATGTCCACAAGCACTGCTGAGAATTGGATTCAAGTCCCCCGCGAATTGCCCGCGGAAGCCACTGAGGCATCCTGAGGTTTGACGAGATGGGGTTTGTTCTCCAAGGTTCGCATGAAAGCACTCAGGTTTGGAGCCTGGTTCGCACCATCCGGACGTGAGCACTCAGGATCATTGGATGAGTTCTGCTGCAAAGGTGATTGAGAGCTCAGGAGTTGGGCCCTGGGTCGCCCTGATGGTGACCGGGGTCGACCGAGGTTTGGAGGCTTTCTCCCGAGATTTGGACGGAGATTTGATGAAGTTGAACCCTGTGTCTAACAGAGAGGCCTTGGCCTGAGATCCCGTGGGTTGGAGTCAGCGCCTCCGACTGGAGATCACGGGAGCTTTGCCTGTGAATCTCCCTGAAATTGTCCGAGAACCCTGAAGCTGGGGAGGAGACCTCCCGAGATTTGGACTGAGATCAGCTGAGATTCGCCCCCGGATCTCACCGAAAGGGGTCGAAGTCTCAAGATGGTTTGAGGAGCTCTGGCGACATTTGATATCAGAAACGGTGCACGTAGCCACAGGTTGTATTGGAACGCACCAGAGCTCCCACGAGGTTGGGAGATTGCAAACGCGATGTCGACGGAGATCATGTGAGTGTCTCCCTGGGTCTCGCTGACGTTTCCTGAGACCTCAGGGCATTCGCGCAGTTCTACCGAGATTTGGACGACTATCCTGAGCCAAGCGACCTCCATATCCTCCACAAGGCCCGAGATCTTGTTCCATTGGGGCCAGGTGTCCCCAGACGTGTGCTGGGATCCCACTTGGTTTGTCTTTCCATCTCGCTGCCTGGCCCCGTTGTATCCTGCTGTTTGGAGGCGCTCTCCCGAGATGCGGACTAAAACCATGAGAGGTTTGCCCCCGGGTCTTGCAGAGGGGGCCTGTGCTGCCATGACTTGCTGTTTGTTCCCCCCAAGACTTGGCCTGAAACCACGCGGGTTCGGAACCGGGGCCTTGATGTCTTGACGTGAGCGCTCTGGATCTGCAGGGCCCCTCCTGAAATTGGGATGGCGATCATGTGAGCATTGCCCCCTGGAACTCGAGGACTGGGCATGGGATCACACCAGATTTGCATGAGCCGTCCCGAGATTTGGATGGAGCTCCCCTGAAGTCAGACGCTCTTTGTCCCAGAGAGCTCCCCGAGATCCCAGGAGCATTGAGTGCGTTCCTCCGACGCATGGACGGAGGAGACGCCAGATTTGACCCCGAATCTCCCTGACTGGGCCCGACAGTGCTCGAACATTGCATGTGGTCCCCTAGGTTTGGACTGAGAAGGGGCGAGCTTTGCCCTGCCGCTCACTGACTGCGCCCGAGGTCTCAAGAGATTTGGATGAGTTCTGGGGAGGTCTGGACTACGATCCGGTGTCCTCGGGCCCTGCCAGTGGCCGAACGGACCGGAGATTCCACCAGATTCGGAGATTCATCACGAGATTCGCCCTGAGAACAACGAGACAGGTGCCTCTCGATCTCTCTGATCATTCCTGACAACTCAGGACATTTCCATAGCTCTTCCGAGATACAGACGGATATGCCGACATGTGTCTCCGGGAACTCGCAGGCATGGCCTGAGATCTCATGAGATGTGGGTCAGGGCCTCCAAAATTTAGACGGAGATCCCATGAGTTTAGCCGCTCGAGACCCCTGACTGGGGGGTGACCTCAGGGATTTGGTTCCGTTTAAGGACAATTGGCTTCCAACCCCGTGGGGATTGCTTCTGGGTCTCGCTAACTGGGCCAGAGTTCCCCCCGAGATTTGCGTGTGCGTTCCCGTGTTTGGCCTAAAGTCAGTTGAACGTAGATGCTCTTTCTCACCCAATGGACGGAGGCCCCGGGAGATTTGAGTGCGTTCTTCCGAGGCTGGCGCTGTGATCAAGTGACATATGCCCGTGATTCTCCCTGACAGGGTCAGGGGTTGTGGACATTTGGATGAGGTCTACTGGACTTCGTTTGAGATCACCCTGGAGTGGCACCGGGATCGCCTAACTTGGGCACAAACACTCAAGATATTTTGACGAGTTACGGCTCGATTTGGAATCAGATCCCACGAGACTGGCTCCTGGCATTCACGGAATGGACGAGCCCTCTCAAATTTTCGGAGGTGGCGAGCCACATTCAGACGGAGACCACGTGAAATGTGCCCCTGGATCGCGTCGAGTACACCTGACATTTCGAGACTTTGGCAAGTTGTCCTGAGATTCGGACACCTACCCCGAGATGTTTGCCTGGGAGTGGCCGAAGGGACCTGAGTTCTCACGAGATTTGGATCCGGTGTTTCGAGGTTTGGACTGTGGCCCCATGAGATTTGGCCCTGGATCTCGCTTCCTGGGCCCGAGGTCCCACGGGATGTCGACGAGCACTACTGAGAATTGTATTCAGGTCCCCTGCGAATTGCCCCCGGAAGCCAATGAGGGTTCCCGAGGTTTGTCGTGATGGGGATTGTTCTTCAAGGTTCGCACGAAAGCCCTCAGTTGTGAGGCCTCGTTCCCACCGTCCAGACGGGTGCACTCCTGAGCATTGGATGAATTCTGCCACAGAAGTGATTGAGAACTCAGCAGTCTGGCCCGGTGTCTCCCTGACGATACAATGGGTTGAACGAGGTTTGGAGGACTCCTCCCGAGATTTGGACTGAGATTAGGTGAAGTTGAAATCTGTGTCTAACAGAGAGGCCTTGGCCTGAGATCCCAAAAGATTGGAGTCTGCGCCTCCGACCGGAGATCACGGGACTTTTGCCTGTGAATCTCCCTGAAAGGGCCCGAGAACCCTCAAGCTGGGGAGGAGACCTCCTGAGATTTGGACTGAGATCAGCTGAGATTTGCCCCCGGATCTGACCGAAAGGGGTCGAAGTCTCAAGATGGTTTGAGGAGCTCTGGCGACATTTGAAATCAGAAACGGTGCACGTAGCCACAGGTTGTAGTGGAACGCACCAGAGCTCCCACGAGGTTGGGAGATTCCAAACGCGATGTCGACGGAGATCATGTGCGTGTCTCCCTGGGTCTCGCTGACGTTTCCTGAGACCTCAGGGCATTCGCGCAGTTCTACCGAGATTTGGACGACTATCCTGAGCCAAGCGACCTCCATATCCTCCACAAGGCCCGAGATCTTGTTCCATTGGGGCCAGGTGTCCCCAGACGTGTGCTGGGATCCCACTTGGTTTGTCTTTCCATCTCGCTGCCTGGCCCCGTTGTATCCTGCGGTTTGGAGGCGCTCTCCCGAGATGCGGACTAAAACCATGAGAGGTTTGCCCCCGGGTCTTGCAGAGGGGGCCTGTGCTGCCATGACTTGCTGTTTGTTCCCCCCAAGACTTGGCCTGAAACCACGCGGGTTCGTTACCGGGGCCTTGATGTCTTGACGTGAGCGCTCTGGATCTGCAGGGCCCCTCCTGAAATTGGGATGGCGATCATGTGAGCATTGCCCCATGGAACTCGAGGACTGGGCATGGGATCACACCAGATTTGCATGAGCCGTCCCGAGATTTGGATGGAGCTCCCCTGAAGTCAGACGCTCTTTGTCCCAGAGAGCTCCCCGAGATCCCAGGAGCATTGAGTGCTTTCCTCCGACGCATGGACGGAGGAGACGCCAGATTTGACCGCGAATCTCCCTGACTGGGCCCGACAGCACTCGAACATTGCATGTGGTCCCCTCGGTTTGGACTGAGAAGGGGCGAGCTATGCCCTGCAGCTCACTGACTGCGCCCGAGGTCTCAAGAGATTTGGATGAGTTCTGGGGAGGTCCGGACTACGATCCGGTGACCCCGGGCCCTGCGAGTGGCCGAACAGACGGGAGATTCCACCAGATTCGGAGATTCCTCACGAGATTCGCAGTAAGATCAACGAGACAGGTGCCTCACCATCACTCTGATCTTTCCTGACATCTCAGGACATATCCATATCTCTTCCGAGATTTGGACGGATATGCCGAAACGTGTGTCTGGGAACTCGCATGCAGGGCTTGAGATCTCATGAGATGTGGGTCAGGGCCTCCAAAATTTAGACTGCGATCCCATGAGTTTAGCTGCTCGAGACCCCTGACTGGGGTGAGACCTCAGGGATTTGGCTCCGTTCTAATGACAATTGGATTTCAACCCCCTGGGGATTGCTTCTGGATCTCGCTAACTGGGCCAGAGATCCCCGCGAGATTTGCCTGAGCATTCCCGCGTTTGACCTGAAGTCTGATGGACTTAGATGCTGTTTCTCACCCAGTGGCCGGTGGCCCCAGGAGACTTGAGTGCGTTCTTCCGAGGCTGGGGCTGTGATCACGTGACCTATGCCCGTGAATCTCCCTGACAGGGCCAGGGGTTGTTGACACTTGGATGGGTTCTCCTGGGCATCGGCCGAGATCACCCCGGAGTGGCACCGGGATCCCCTAACTTGGGCACAAACACTCAAGATGTTTTGACGAGTTCTGGCTCGATTTGGAATCAGATCCCACGAGACTGGCTCCTGGCATCCACGGATTGGACCAGCGCTCTCCCAAGTGTCGGAGGTGGCGAGGCACATTCAGACAGAGACCACGTGACATGTACCCCTGGATCTCGTCGAGTACACCTGACATTCCGAGACTTTGGCACAGTTGTCCTGAGATACGGACACCTACCGAGACGTTTGCCTGGGAGTGGCCGATCAGGCCTGAGTTCTCACGGGATTTGGATCCGGTGTTCCGAGGTTTGGACTGCGGCCCCATGGGATTTGGCCCTGGATCTGGCTTCCAGGGCCTGAGGTCCGACGAGATGTCCACAAGCACTGCTGAGAATTGGATTCAAGTCCCCCGCGAATTGCCCGCGGAAGCCACTGAGGCATCCTGAGGTTTGACGAGATGGGGTTTGTTCTCCAAGGTTCGCATGAAAGCACTCAGGTTTGGAGCCTGGTTCGCACCATCCGGACGTGAGCACTCAGGATCATTGGATGAGTTCTGCTGCAAAGGTGATTGAGAGCTCAGGAGTTGGGCCCTGGGTCGCCCTGATGGTGACCGGGGTCAACCGAGGTTTGGAGGCTTTCTCCCGAGATTTGGACGGAGATTTGATGAAGTTGAACCCTGTGTCTAACAGAGAGGCCTTGGCCTGAGATCCCGTGGGTTGGAGTCAGCGCCTCCGACTGGAGATCACGGGAGCTTTGCCTGTGAATCTCCCTGAAATTGTCCGAGAACCCTGAAGCTGGGGAGGAGACCTCCCGAGATTTGGACTGAGATCAGCTGAGATTCGCCCCCGGATCTCACCGAAAGGGGTCGAAGTCTCAAGATGGTTTGAGGAGCTCTGGCGACATTTGATATCAGAAACGGTGCACGTAGCCACAGGTTGTATTGGAACGCACCAGAGCTCCCACGAGGTTGGGAGATTGCAAACGCGATGTCGACGGAGATCATGTGAGTGTCTCCCTGGGTCTCGCTGACGTTTCCTGAGACCTCAGGGCATTCGCGCAGTTCTACCGAGATTTGGACGACTATCCTGAGCCAAGCGACCTCCATATCCTCCACAAGGCCCGAGATCTTGTTCCATTGGGGCCAGGTGTCCCCAGACGTGTGCTGGGATCCCACTTGGTTTGTCTTTCCATCTCGCTGCCTGGCCCCGTTGTATCCTGCTGTTTGGAGGCGCTCTCCCGAGATGCGGACTAAAACCATGAGAGGTTTGCCCCCGGGTCTTGCAGAGGGGGCCTGTGCTGCCATGACTTGCTGTTTGTTCCCCCCAAGACTTGGCCTGAAACCACGCGGGTTCGGAACCGGGGCCTTGATGTCTTGACGTGAGCGCTCTGGATCTGCAGGGCCCCTCCTGAAATTGGGATGGCGATCATGTGAGCATTGCCCCCTGGAACTCGAGGACTGGGCATGGGATCACACCAGATTTGCATGAGCCGTCCCGAGATTTGGATGGAGCTCCCCTGAAGTCAGACGCTCTTTGTCCCAGAGAGCTCCCCGAGATCCCAGGAGCATTGAGTGCGTTCCTCCGACGCATGGACGGAGGAGACGCCAGATTTGACCCCGAATCTCCCTGACTGGGCCCGACAGTGCTCGAACATTGCATGTGGTCCCCTAGGTTTGGACTGAGAAGGGGCGAGCTTTGCCCTGCCGCTCACTGACTGCGCCCGAGGTCTCAAGAGATTTGGATGAGTTCTGGGGAGGTCTGGACTACGATCCGGTGTCCTCGGGCCCTGCCAGTGGCCGAACGGACCGGAGATTCCACCAGATTCGGAGATTCATCACGAGATTCGCCCTGAGAACAACGAGACAGGTGCCTCTCGATCTCTCTGATCATTCCTGACAACTCAGGACATTTCCATAGCTCTTCCGAGATACAGACGGATATGCCGACATGTGTCTCCGGGAACTCGCAGGCATGGCCTGAGATCTCATGAGATGTGGGTCAGGGCCTCCAAAATTTAGACGGAGATCCCATGAGTTTAGCCGCTCGAGACCCCTGACTGGGGGGTGACCTCAGGGATTTGGTTCCGTTTAAGGACAATTGGCTTCCAACCCCGTGGGGATTGCTTCTGGGTCTCGCTAACTGGGCCAGAGTTCCCCCCGAGATTTGCGTGTGCGTTCCCGTGTTTGGCCTAAAGTCAGTTGAACGTAGATGCTCTTTCTCACCCAATGGACGGAGGCCCCGGGAGATTTGAGTGCGTTCTTCCGAGGCTGGCGCTGTGATCAAGTGACATATGCCCGTGATTCTCCCTGACAGGGTCAGGGGTTGTGGACATTTGGATGAGGTCTACTGGACTTCGTTT
>NW_026991848.1:0-128614 GCF_029215605.1 Mirounga angustirostris
ACGGGGCAACGGTAACCAGCCTCGTAAACAAGGAGTGAGTTGACAGCTGCCTTCCGCGCCGGCCTGGTTCTGCCTCGATTTTACCTATGGAACCCGCCCCCCAGGCCCTCACCCACACTGCAGCATAAACTGCTTCCTCCCACAGAGAGGTCGGCGGTAGCCAAAGCACGGCTTCTGTACACTGTTGTTTCTTCGAGGTAGAACGCAAGCGATTGGACTTCCGTGCAGAAGTGGGGCCGCAGGGCTAGCTTCCTGAAACAAGTGGGGAGTCGTGTGCTGCCTTCTGCAGCGGCCTGAGGCTCCCACGGGAAATGGTTTGGGACTCCGTTGCAGTGCGCTCACGCATGCGCACAGCAACACGCTTCCAGCCTCAGGAAGGCCTCTTTCCGCTGAAGCAGGAATTCTCTGCAGACTTGTTCCTTCCACTTAGGTGCTTGGCTTTAGGCCTGCTGCAGGCACACACGGGGCAACGGTACCAGCCCCGTAACCCAGGAGGGAGCTGACAGCTGCCTTCTGCACCGGCCTGTTTCTCCATCGAGTTTACGTATGGAACCCGTCCCCAGGCTCTCACCCACAGGGCAGAGTAAACTGCTTCCCCCCACAGACCATGACACCAGTGGGGAGTCGTGCTCGGCCTTCTTCCGGGGCCTGAGTCTCCCACGGAAAATGGTTGGGGACTCCCTTGCCGTTCTCTCACGCATGCACGCAGCAAAATGCTTCCAGCCTCGGGAAGGCCTCTTTTCGCTGAAGCAGGAATTCTCTACACACTTGTCCCTCCGACTTAGGGGCTTGGCTTTAGGCCTGCAGGCACACCCGGGGCAAGGGGACCGGCCTCCTCCACAAGAGGTGAGTTGAGAGCGGCCTTCCGCACCGGCCTGTTTCTCGCTCCATTTCACGGATGGGGCCCTTTCCCCCGTCTCTCCCACACGAGCACTGTGAAATTCCTCTGGCTTCAGGAACGGCAATGTTAACTAAAGCGCAGGAACCCTCTAGCATTGATTCTTGGGGTTAGTAGCCCGGTAACCAGGCATCCAGGCACCCAGGGCAGGGCAGGGCGGATCTCCGAAAACGACAGCGGAGTCGACAGCAGCCTTCCTTACAGGCCTGCTTCTCACTCCGGGTTCCGTTTGGGTTCCATTTCTCATGCGTTCCCAGAAACACACACGAGATGAAGTTCACGCTCAGGAAGGGCGATCTGTGCCGAGGCACGGGTTCTCTCCAGTGTTGTTCCTTTGCGTCGGGTGGACGGCCCTTAGGACTCCACGCACACGCGGGAGAGCCGACCTAGGTTCCCGAAACAAGAGTTGAGTCGAGGGGTGCCTTCTGCCCATGCTTCTCTCTCCCTCGGAATTCTGCTGGGGCTCACTCCCCGCGTTTGCCCTGAAGCAGAGTTGAAAAGGCTGCCACCCTGTGGAGAGGCATTGAATGAGCTGAAGCCGGGCTTCTTTCCCGGCTTCTTTCTGCCAAATCAGCGTGGAGCCCTTAGCATTCCTAGGCACGCATGGGGCAGTAAGGGTGCGCTTCAGGTAACAAGAGCTGAGTCGAGAGGTGCCTTCTGGCCCGGACTTCTTCTCCCTCGGTTTCACGTGAGGAACCCGTTCCCCAGGCTCTCCCCCCACGGTAGCCTGGAAACTGCTTCCTCCCTCAGAGAGGTGGATGGCAGCTAAAGCACGGTTTCTCTACCGTGTTGTCTCTTCGAGTTCGAACGCTAGCGATTAGGCTTCCATGCGAAAGTGAGGCCGCAGAGCTAGCCTCCTGAAACAGGTGGGGAGTCGTGTGCTGCCTTCGGCCAGGGCCTGAGTCCCACTCGGAAAATGCCTCCGGACTCCCTTGCGGTGCTCTCACGCATTCCCACAGCAAAATGCTTGCACCCTCAGGAACGGCTCTTTTGGCTGAAGCACGGGTTCTCAGCAGAGCTGTTCCTTCGAGTTAGGGGGTTGCCTTCAGGCCTGCACGCACACACGGGGCAACGGTACTAGGCGCGTAAGCAAGAGGTGAGCTGAGAGCTGCCTTCCGCGCCGGCCTTGTTGCTCCCTCGATTTGACGTATGGAACCCGTTCCCCAGGCTCTCAGCTACAGTACACGGTAAACTGCTTCCTCCCACAGACCATGACACAAGTGGGGAGTCGTGCTCTGCTTTCTTCCGGGGCCTGAGTCTCCCACGGAAAATGTTTTGGGACTCCCTTGCCGTTCTCTCACGCATGCACACAGCAACATGCTTCCAGCCTCGGGAAGGCCTCTTTTCGCTGAAGCAGGAATTCTCTGCAGACTTGTTCCTTCCACTTAGGTGCTTGGCTTTAGGCCTGCTGCAGGCACACACGGGGCAACGGTACCAGCCCCGTAACCCAGGAGGGAGCTGACAGCTGCCTTCTGCACCGGCCTGTTTCTCCATCGAGTTTACGTATGGAACCCGTCCCCAGGCTCTCACCCACAGTGCAGAGTGAACTGCTTCCCCCCACAGACCATGACACCAGTGGGGAGTCGTGCTCGGCCTTCTTCCGGGGCCTGAGTCTCCCGCGGAAAATGGTTGGGGACTCCCTGGCCGTTCTCTCACGCATGCACACAGCAACATGCTTCCAGCCTCGGGAAGGCCTCTTTTCGCGGAAGCAGGAATTCTCCACACACTCGTTCCTTCGACTCAGGGGCTTGGCTTTAGGCCTGCAGGCACACGTACGGGGCAACGGTAACCAGCCTCGTAAACAAGGAGTGAGTTGACAGCTGCCTTCCGCGCCGGCCTGGTTCTGCCTCGATTTTACCTATGGAACCCGCCCCCCAGGCCCTCACCCACACTGCAGCATAAACTGCTTCCTCCCACAGAGAGGTCGGCGGTAGCCAAAGCACGGCTTCTGTACACTGTTGTTTCTTCGAGGTAGAACGCAAGCGATTGGACTTCCGTGCAGAAGTGGGGCCGCAGGGCTAGCTTCCTGAAACAAGTGGGGAGTCGTGTGCTGCCTTCTGCAGCGGCCTGAGGCTCCCACGGGAAATGGTTTGGGACTCCGTTGCAGTGCGCTCACGCATGCGCACAGCAACACGCTTCCAGCCTCAGGAAGGCCTCTTTCCGCTGAAGCAGGAATTCTCTGCAGACTTGTTCCTTCCACTTAGGTGCTTGGCTTTAGGCCTGCTGCAGGCACACACGGGGCAACGGTACCAGCCCCGTAACCCAGGAGGGAGCTGACAGCTGCCTTCTGCACCGGCCTGTTTCTCCATCGAGTTTACGTATGGAACCCGTCCCCAGGCTCTCACCCACAGGGCAGAGTAAACTGCTTCCCCCCACAGACCATGACACCAGTGGGGAGTCGTGCTCGGCCTTCTTCCGGGGCCTGAGTCTCCCACGGAAAATGGTTGGGGACTCCCTTGCCGTTCTCTCACGCATGCACGCAGCAAAATGCTTCCAGCCTCGGGAAGGCCTCTTTTCGCTGAAGCAGGAATTCTCTACACACTTGTCCCTCCGACTTAGGGGCTTGGCTTTAGGCCTGCAGGCACACCCGGGGCAAGGGGACCGGCCTCCTCCACAAGAGGTGAGTTGAGAGCGGCCTTCCGCACCGGCCTGTTTCTCGCTCCATTTCACGGATGGGGCCCTTTCCCCCGTCTCTCCCACACGAGCACTGTGAAATTCCTCTGGCTTCAGGAACGGCAATGTTAACTAAAGCGCAGGAACCCTCTAGCATTGATTCTTGGGGTTAGTAGCCCGGTAACCAGGCATCCAGGCACCCAGGGCAGGGCAGGGCGGATCTCCGAAAACGACAGCGGAGTCGACAGCAGCCTTCCTTACAGGCCTGCTTCTCACTCCGGGTTCCGTTTGGGTTCCATTTCTCATGCGTTCCCAGAAACACACACGAGATGAAGTTCACGCTCAGGAAGGGCGATCTGTGCCGAGGCACGGGTTCTCTCCAGTGTTGTTCCTTTGCGTCGGGTGGACGGCCCTTAGGACTCCACGCACACGCGGGAGAGCCGACCTAGGTTCCCGAAACAAGAGTTGAGTCGAGGGGTGCCTTCTGCCCATGCTTCTCTCTCCCTCGGAATTCTGCTGGGGCTCACTCCCCGCGTTTGCCCTGAAGCAGAGTTGAAAAGGCTGCCACCCTGTGGAGAGGCATTGAATGAGCTGAAGCCGGGCTTCTTTCCCGGCTTCTTTCTGCCAAATCAGCGTGGAGCCCTTAGCATTCCTAGGCACGCATGGGGCAGTAAGGGTGCGCTTCAGGTAACAAGAGCTGAGTCGAGAGGTGCCTTCTGGCCCGGACTTCTTCTCCCTCGGTTTCACGTGAGGAACCCGTTCCCCAGGCTCTCCCCCCACGGTAGCCTGGAAACTGCTTCCTCCCTCAGAGAGGTGGATGGCAGCTAAAGCACGGTTTCTCTACCGTGTTGTCTCTTCGAGTTCGAACGCTAGCGATTAGGCTTCCATGCGAAAGTGAGGCCGCAGAGCTAGCCTCCTGAAACAGGTGGGGAGTCGTGTGCTGCCTTCGGCCAGGGCCTGAGTCCCACTCGGAAAATGCCTCCGGACTCCCTTGCGGTGCTCTCACGCATTCCCACAGCAAAATGCTTGCACCCTCAGGAACGGCTCTTTTGGCTGAAGCACGGGTTCTCAGCAGAGCTGTTCCTTCGAGTTAGGGGGTTGCCTTCAGGCCTGCACGCACACACGGGGCAACGGTACTAGGCGCGTAAGCAAGAGGTGAGCTGAGAGCTGCCTTCCGCGCCGGCCTTGTTGCTCCCTCGATTTGACGTATGGAACCCGTTCCCCAGGCTCTCAGCTACAGTACACGGTAAACTGCTTCCTCCCACAGACCATGACACAAGTGGGGAGTCGTGCTCTGCTTTCTTCCGGGGCCTGAGTCTCCCACGGAAAATGTTTTGGGACTCCCTTGCCGTTCTCTCACGCAGGCACACAGCAACATGCTTCCAGCCTCGGGAAGGCCTCTTTTCGCTGAAGCAGGAATTCTCTGCAGACTTGTTCCTTCCACTTAGGTGCTTGGCTTTAGGCCTGCTGCAGGCACACACGGGGCAACGGTACCAGCCCCGTAACCCAGGAGGGAGCTGACAGCTGCCTTCTGCACCGGCCTGTTTCTCCATCGAGTTTACGTATGGAACCCGTCCCCAGGCTCTCACCCACAGTGCAGAGTGAACTGCTTCCCCCCACAGACCATGACACCAGTGGGGAGTCGTGCTCGGCCTTCTTCCGGGGCCTGAGTCTCCCGCGGAAAATGGTTGGGGACTCCCTGGCCGTTCTCTCACGCATGCACACAGCAACATGCTTCCAGCCTCGGGAAGGCCTCTTTTCGCGGAAGCAGGAATTCTCCACACACTCGTTCCTTCGACTCAGGGGCTTGGCTTTAGGCCTGCAGGCACACGTACGGGGCAACGGTAACCAGCCTCGTAAACAAGGAGTGAGTTGACAGCTGCCTTCCGCGCCGGCCTGGTTCTGCCTCGATTTTACCTATGGAACCCGCCCCCCAGGCCCTCACCCACACTGCAGCATAAACTGCTTCCTCCCACAGAGAGGTCGGCGGTAGCCAAAGCACGGCTTCTGTACACTGTTGTTTCTTCGAGGTAGAACGCAAGCGATTGGACTTCCGTGCAGAAGTGGGGCCGCAGGGCTAGCTTCCTGAAACAAGTGGGGAGTCGTGTGCTGCCTTCTGCAGCGGCCTGAGGCTCCCACGGGAAATGGTTTGGGACTCCGTTGCAGTGCGCTCACGCATGCGCACAGCAACACGCTTCCAGCCTCAGGAAGGCCTCTTTCCGCTGAAGCAGGAATTCTCTGCAGACTTGTTCCTTCCACTTAGGTGCTTGGCTTTAGGCCTGCTGCAGGCACACACGGGGCAACGGTACCAGCCCCGTAACCCAGGAGGGAGCTGACAGCTGCCTTCTGCACCGGCCTGTTTCTCCATCGAGTTTACGTATGGAACCCGTCCCCAGGCTCTCACCCACAGGGCAGAGTAAACTGCTTCCCCCCACAGACCATGACACCAGTGGGGAGTCGTGCTCGGCCTTCTTCCGGGGCCTGAGTCTCCCACGGAAAATGGTTGGGGACTCCCTTGCCGTTCTCTCACGCATGCACGCAGCAAAATGCTTCCAGCCTCGGGAAGGCCTCTTTTCGCTGAAGCAGGAATTCTCTACACACTTGTCCCTCCGACTTAGGGGCTTGGCTTTAGGCCTGCAGGCACACCCGGGGCAAGGGGACCGGCCTCCTCCACAAGAGGTGAGTTGAGAGCGGCCTTCCGCACCGGCCTGTTTCTCGCTCCATTTCACGGATGGGGCCCTTTCCCCCGTCTCTCCCACACGAGCACTGTGAAATTCCTCTGGCTTCAGGAACGGCAATGTTAACTAAAGCGCAGGAACCCTCTAGCATTGATTCTTGGGGTTAGTAGCCCGGTAACCAGGCATCCAGGCACCCAGGGCAGGGCAGGGCGGATCTCCGAAAACGACAGCGGAGTCGACAGCAGCCTTCCTTACAGGCCTGCTTCTCACTCCGGGTTCCGTTTGGGTTCCATTTCTCATGCGTTCCCAGAAACACACACGAGATGAAGTTCACGCTCAGGAAGGGCGATCTGTGCCGAGGCACGGGTTCTCTCCAGTGTTGTTCCTTTGCGTCGGGTGGACGGCCCTTAGGACTCCACGCACACGCGGGAGAGCCGACCTAGGTTCCCGAAACAAGAGTTGAGTCGAGGGGTGCCTTCTGCCCATGCTTCTCTCTCCCTCGGAATTCTGCTGGGGCTCACTCCCCGCGTTTGCCCTGAAGCAGAGTTGAAAAGGCTGCCACCCTGTGGAGAGGCATTGAATGAGCTGAAGCCGGGCTTCTTTCCCGGCTTCTTTCTGCCAAATCAGCGTGGAGCCCTTAGCATTCCTAGGCACGCATGGGGCAGTAAGGGTGCGCTTCAGGTAACAAGAGCTGAGTCGAGAGGTGCCTTCTGGCCCGGACTTCTTCTCCCTCGGTTTCACGTGAGGAACCCGTTCCCCAGGCTCTCCCCCCACGGTAGCCTGGAAACTGCTTCCTCCCTCAGAGAGGTGGATGGCAGCTAAAGCACGGTTTCTCTACCGTGTTGTCTCTTCGAGTTCGAACGCTAGCGATTAGGCTTCCATGCGAAAGTGAGGCCGCAGAGCTAGCCTCCTGAAACAGGTGGGGAGTCGTGTGCTGCCTTCGGCCAGGGCCTGAGTCCCACTCGGAAAATGCCTCCGGACTCCCTTGCGGTGCTCTCACGCATTCCCACAGCAAAATGCTTGCACCCTCAGGAACGGCTCTTTTGGCTGAAGCACGGGTTCTCAGCAGAGCTGTTCCTTCGAGTTAGGGGGTTGCCTTCAGGCCTGCACGCACACACGGGGCAACGGTACTAGGCGCGTAAGCAAGAGGTGAGCTGAGAGCTGCCTTCCGCGCCGGCCTTGTTGCTCCCTCGATTTGACGTATGGAACCCGTTCCCCAGGCTCTCAGCTACAGTACACGGTAAACTGCTTCCTCCCACAGACCATGACACAAGTGGGGAGTCGTGCTCTGCTTTCTTCCGGGGCCTGAGTCTCCCACGGAAAATGTTTTGGGACTCCCTTGCCGTTCTCTCACGCAGGCACACAGCAACATGCTTCCAGCCTCGGGAAGGCCTCTTTTCGCTGAAGCAGGAATTCTCTGCAGACTTGTTCCTTCCACTTAGGTGCTTGGCTTTAGGCCTGCTGCAGGCACACACGGGGCAACGGTACCAGCCCCGTAACCCAGGAGGGAGCTGACAGCTGCCTTCTGCACCGGCCTGTTTCTCCATCGAGTTTACGTATGGAACCCGTCCCCAGGCTCTCACCCACAGTGCAGAGTGAACTGCTTCCCCCCACAGACCATGACACCAGTGGGGAGTCGTGCTCGGCCTTCTTCCGGGGCCTGAGTCTCCCGCGGAAAATGGTTGGGGACTCCCTGGCCGTTCTCTCACGCATGCACACAGCAACATGCTTCCAGCCTCGGGAAGGCCTCTTTTCGCGGAAGCAGGAATTCTCCACACACTCGTTCCTTCGACTCAGGGGCTTGGCTTTAGGCCTGCAGGCACACGTACGGGGCAACGGTAACCAGCCTCGTAAACAAGGAGTGAGTTGACAGCTGCCTTCCGCGCCGGCCTGGTTCTGCCTCGATTTTACCTATGGAACCCGCCCCCCAGGCCCTCACCCACACTGCAGCATAAACTGCTTCCTCCCACAGAGAGGTCGGCGGTAGCCAAAGCACGGCTTCTGTACACTGTTGTTTCTTCGAGGTAGAACGCAAGCGATTGGACTTCCGTGCAGAAGTGGGGCCGCAGGGCTAGCTTCCTGAAACAAGTGGGGAGTCGTGTGCTGCCTTCTGCAGCGGCCTGAGGCTCCCACGGGAAATGGTTTGGGACTCCGTTGCAGTGCGCTCACGCATGCGCACAGCAACACGCTTCCAGCCTCAGGAAGGCCTCTTTCCGCTGAAGCAGGAATTCTCTGCAGACTTGTTCCTTCCACTTAGGTGCTTGGCTTTAGGCCTGCTGCAGGCACACACGGGGCAACGGTACCAGCCCCGTAACCCAGGAGGGAGCTGACAGCTGCCTTCTGCACCGGCCTGTTTCTCCATCGAGTTTACGTATGGAACCCGTCCCCAGGCTCTCACCCACAGGGCAGAGTAAACTGCTTCCCCCCACAGACCATGACACCAGTGGGGAGTCGTGCTCGGCCTTCTTCCGGGGCCTGAGTCTCCCACGGAAAATGGTTGGGGACTCCCTTGCCGTTCTCTCACGCATGCACGCAGCAAAATGCTTCCAGCCTCGGGAAGGCCTCTTTTCGCTGAAGCAGGAATTCTCTACACACTTGTCCCTCCGACTTAGGGGCTTGGCTTTAGGCCTGCAGGCACACCCGGGGCAAGGGGACCGGCCTCCTCCACAAGAGGTGAGTTGAGAGCGGCCTTCCGCACCGGCCTGTTTCTCGCTCCATTTCACGGATGGGGCCCTTTCCCCCGTCTCTCCCACACGAGCACTGTGAAATTCCTCTGGCTTCAGGAACGGCAATGTTAACTAAAGCGCAGGAACCCTCTAGCATTGATTCTTGGGGTTAGTAGCCCGGTAACCAGGCATCCAGGCACCCAGGGCAGGGCAGGGCGGATCTCCGAAAACGACAGCGGAGTCGACAGCAGCCTTCCTTACAGGCCTGCTTCTCACTCCGGGTTCCGTTTGGGTTCCATTTCTCATGCGTTCCCAGAAACACACACGAGATGAAGTTCACGCTCAGGAAGGGCGATCTGTGCCGAGGCACGGGTTCTCTCCAGTGTTGTTCCTTTGCGTCGGGTGGACGGCCCTTAGGACTCCACGCACACGCGGGAGAGCCGACCTAGGTTCCCGAAACAAGAGTTGAGTCGAGGGGTGCCTTCTGCCCATGCTTCTCTCTCCCTCGGAATTCTGCTGGGGCTCACTCCCCGCGTTTGCCCTGAAGCAGAGTTGAAAAGGCTGCCACCCTGTGGAGAGGCATTGAATGAGCTGAAGCCGGGCTTCTTTCCCGGCTTCTTTCTGCCAAATCAGCGTGGAGCCCTTAGCATTCCTAGGCACGCATGGGGCAGTAAGGGTGCGCTTCAGGTAACAAGAGCTGAGTCGAGAGGTGCCTTCTGGCCCGGACTTCTTCTCCCTCGGTTTCACGTGAGGAACCCGTTCCCCAGGCTCTCCCCCCACGGTAGCCTGGAAACTGCTTCCTCCCTCAGAGAGGTGGATGGCAGCTAAAGCACGGTTTCTCTACCGTGTTGTCTCTTCGAGTTCGAACGCTAGCGATTAGGCTTCCATGCGAAAGTGAGGCCGCAGAGCTAGCCTCCTGAAACAGGTGGGGAGTCGTGTGCTGCCTTCGGCCAGGGCCTGAGTCCCACTCGGAAAATGCCTCCGGACTCCCTTGCGGTGCTCTCACGCATTCCCACAGCAAAATGCTTGCACCCTCAGGAACGGCTCTTTTGGCTGAAGCACGGGTTCTCAGCAGAGCTGTTCCTTCGAGTTAGGGGGTTGCCTTCAGGCCTGCACGCACACACGGGGCAACGGTACTAGGCGCGTAAGCAAGAGGTGAGCTGAGAGCTGCCTTCCGCGCCGGCCTTGTTGCTCCCTCGATTTGACGTATGGAACCCGTTCCCCAGGCTCTCAGCTACAGTACACGGTAAACTGCTTCCTCCCACAGACCATGACACAAGTGGGGAGTCGTGCTCTGCTTTCTTCCGGGGCCTGAGTCTCCCACGGAAAATGTTTTGGGACTCCCTTGCCGTTCTCTCACGCATGCACACAGCAACATGCTTCCAGCCTCGGGAAGGCCTCTTTTCGCTGAAGCAGGAATTCTCTGCAGACTTGTTCCTTCCACTTAGGTGCTTGGCTTTAGGCCTGCTGCAGGCACACACGGGGCAACGGTACCAGCCCCGTAACCCAGGAGGGAGCTGACAGCTGCCTTCTGCACCGGCCTGTTTCTCCATCGAGTTTACGTATGGAACCCGTCCCCAGGCTCTCACCCACAGTGCAGAGTGAACTGCTTCCCCCCACAGACCATGACACCAGTGGGGAGTCGTGCTCGGCCTTCTTCCGGGGCCTGAGTCTCCCGCGGAAAATGGTTGGGGACTCCCTGGCCGTTCTCTCACGCATGCACACAGCAACATGCTTCCAGCCTCGGGAAGGCCTCTTTTCGCGGAAGCAGGAATTCTCCACACACTCGTTCCTTCGACTCAGGGGCTTGGCTTTAGGCCTGCAGGCACACGTACGGGGCAACGGTAACCAGCCTCGTAAACAAGGAGTGAGTTGACAGCTGCCTTCCGCGCCGGCCTGGTTCTGCCTCGATTTTACCTATGGAACCCGCCCCCCAGGCCCTCACCCACACTGCAGCATAAACTGCTTCCTCCCACAGAGAGGTCGGCGGTAGCCAAAGCACGGCTTCTGTACACTGTTGTTTCTTCGAGGTAGAACGCAAGCGATTGGACTTCCGTGCAGAAGTGGGGCCGCAGGGCTAGCTTCCTGAAACAAGTGGGGAGTCGTGTGCTGCCTTCTGCAGCGGCCTGAGGCTCCCACGGAAAATGGTTTGGGACTCCGTTGCAGTGCGCTCACGCATGCGCACAGCAACACGCTTCCAGCCTCAGGAAGGCCTCTTTCCGCTGAAGCAGGAATTCTCTGCAGACTTGTTCCTTCCACTTAGGTGCTTGGCTTTAGGCCTGCTGCAGGCACACACGGGGCAACGGTACCAGCCCCGTAACCCAGGAGGGAGCTGACAGCTGCCTTCTGCACCGGCCTGTTTCTCCATCGAGTTTACGTATGGAACCCGTCCCCAGGCTCTCACCCACAGGGCAGAGTAAACTGCTTCCCCCCACAGACCATGACACCAGTGGGGAGTCGTGCTCGGCCTTCTTCCGGGGCCTGAGTCTCCCACGGAAAATGGTTGGGGACTCCCTTGCCGTTCTCTCACGCATGCACGCAGCAAAATGCTTCCAGCCTCGGGAAGGCCTCTTTTCGCTGAAGCAGGAATTCTCTACACACTTGTCCCTCCGACTTAGGGGCTTGGCTTTAGGCCTGCAGGCACACCCGGGGCAAGGGGACCGGCCTCCTCCACAAGAGGTGAGTTGAGAGCGGCCTTCCGCACCGGCCTGTTTCTCGCTCCATTTCACGGATGGGGCCCTTTCCCCCGTCTCTCCCACACGAGCACTGTGAAATTCCTCTGGCTTCAGGAACGGCAATGTTAACTAAAGCGCAGGAACCCTCTAGCATTGATTCTTGGGGTTAGTAGCCCGGTAACCAGGCATCCAGGCACCCAGGGCAGGGCAGGGCGGATCTCCGAAAACGACAGCGGAGTCGACAGCAGCCTTCCTTACAGGCCTGCTTCTCACTCCGGGTTCCGTTTGGGTTCCATTTCTCATGCGTTCCCAGAAACACACACGAGATGAAGTTCACGCTCAGGAAGGGCGATCTGTGCCGAGGCACGGGTTCTCTCCAGTGTTGTTCCTTTGCGTCGGGTGGACGGCCCTTAGGACTCCACGCACACGCGGGAGAGCCGACCTAGGTTCCCGAAACAAGAGTTGAGTCGAGGGGTGCCTTCTGCCCATGCTTCTCTCTCCCTCGGAATTCTGCTGGGGCTCACTCCCCGCGTTTGCCCTGAAGCAGAGTTGAAAAGGCTGCCACCCTGTGGAGAGGCATTGAATGAGCTGAAGCCGGGCTTCTTTCCCGGCTTCTTTCTGCCAAATCAGCGTGGAGCCCTTAGCATTCCTAGGCACGCATGGGGCAGTAAGGGTGCGCTTCAGGTAACAAGAGCTGAGTCGAGAGGTGCCTTCTGGCCCGGACTTCTTCTCCCTCGGTTTCACGTGAGGAACCCGTTCCCCAGGCTCTCCCCCCACGGTAGCCTGGAAACTGCTTCCTCCCTCAGAGAGGTGGATGGCAGCTAAAGCACGGTTTCTCTACCGTGTTGTCTCTTCGAGTTCGAACGCTAGCGATTAGGCTTCCATGCGAAAGTGAGGCCGCAGAGCTAGCCTCCTGAAACAGGTGGGGAGTCGTGTGCTGCCTTCGGCCAGGGCCTGAGTCCCACTCGGAAAATGCCTCCGGACTCCCTTGCGGTGCTCTCACGCATTCCCACAGCAAAATGCTTGCACCCTCAGGAACGGCTCTTTTGGCTGAAGCACGGGTTCTCAGCAGAGCTGTTCCTTCGAGTTAGGGGGTTGCCTTCAGGCCTGCACGCACACACGGGGCAACGGTACTAGGCGCGTAAGCAAGAGGTGAGCTGAGAGCTGCCTTCCGCGCCGGCCTTGTTGCTCCCTCGATTTGACGTATGGAACCCGTTCCCCAGGCTCTCAGCTACAGTACACGGTAAACTGCTTCCTCCCACAGACCATGACACAAGTGGGGAGTCGTGCTCTGCTTTCTTCCGGGGCCTGAGTCTCCCACGGAAAATGTTTTGGGACTCCCTTGCCGTTCTCTCACGCAGGCACACAGCAACATGCTTCCAGCCTCGGGAAGGCCTCTTTTCGCTGAAGCAGGAATTCTCTGCAGACTTGTTCCTTCCACTTAGGTGCTTGGCTTTAGGCCTGCTGCAGGCACACACGGGGCAACGGTACCAGCCCCGTAACCCAGGAGGGAGCTGACAGCTGCCTTCTGCACCGGCCTGTTTCTCCATCGAGTTTACGTATGGAACCCGTCCCCAGGCTCTCACCCACAGTGCAGAGTGAACTGCTTCCCCCCACAGACCATGACACCAGTGGGGAGTCGTGCTCGGCCTTCTTCCGGGGCCTGAGTCTCCCGCGGAAAATGGTTGGGGACTCCCTGGCCGTTCTCTCACGCATGCACACAGCAACATGCTTCCAGCCTCGGGAAGGCCTCTTTTCGCGGAAGCAGGAATTCTCCACACACTCGTTCCTTCGACTCAGGGGCTTGGCTTTAGGCCTGCAGGCACACGTACGGGGCAACGGTAACCAGCCTCGTAAACAAGGAGTGAGTTGACAGCTGCCTTCCGCGCCGGCCTGGTTCTGCCTCGATTTTACCTATGGAACCCGCCCCCCAGGCCCTCACCCACACTGCAGCATAAACTGCTTCCTCCCACAGAGAGGTCGGCGGTAGCCAAAGCACGGCTTCTGTACACTGTTGTTTCTTCGAGGTAGAACGCAAGCGATTGGACTTCCGTGCAGAAGTGGGGCCGCAGGGCTAGCTTCCTGAAACAAGTGGGGAGTCGTGTGCTGCCTTCTGCAGCGGCCTGAGGCTCCCACGGAAAATGGTTTGGGACTCCGTTGCAGTGCGCTCACGCATGCGCACAGCAACACGCTTCCAGCCTCAGGAAGGCCTCTTTCCGCTGAAGCAGGAATTCTCTGCAGACTTGTTCCTTCCACTTAGGTGCTTGGCTTTAGGCCTGCTGCAGGCACACACGGGGCAACGGTACCAGCCCCGTAACCCAGGAGGGAGCTGACAGCTGCCTTCTGCACCGGCCTGTTTCTCCATCGAGTTTACGTATGGAACCCGTCCCCAGGCTCTCACCCACAGGGCAGAGTAAACTGCTTCCCCCCACAGACCATGACACCAGTGGGGAGTCGTGCTCGGCCTTCTTCCGGGGCCTGAGTCTCCCACGGAAAATGGTTGGGGACTCCCTTGCCGTTCTCTCACGCATGCACGCAGCAAAATGCTTCCAGCCTCGGGAAGGCCTCTTTTCGCTGAAGCAGGAATTCTCTACACACTTGTCCCTCCGACTTAGGGGCTTGGCTTTAGGCCTGCAGGCACACCCGGGGCAAGGGGACCGGCCTCCTCCACAAGAGGTGAGTTGAGAGCGGCCTTCCGCACCGGCCTGTTTCTCGCTCCATTTCACGGATGGGGCCCTTTCCCCCGTCTCTCCCACACGAGCACTGTGAAATTCCTCTGGCTTCAGGAACGGCAATGTTAACTAAAGCGCAGGAACCCTCTAGCATTGATTCTTGGGGTTAGTAGCCCGGTAACCAGGCATCCAGGCACCCAGGGCAGGGCAGGGCGGATCTCCGAAAACGACAGCGGAGTCGACAGCAGCCTTCCTTACAGGCCTGCTTCTCACTCCGGGTTCCGTTTGGGTTCCATTTCTCATGCGTTCCCAGAAACACACACGAGATGAAGTTCACGCTCAGGAAGGGCGATCTGTGCCGAGGCACGGGTTCTCTCCAGTGTTGTTCCTTTGCGTCGGGTGGACGGCCCTTAGGACTCCACGCACACGCGGGAGAGCCGACCTAGGTTCCCGAAACAAGAGTTGAGTCGAGGGGTGCCTTCTGCCCATGCTTCTCTCTCCCTCGGAATTCTGCTGGGGCTCACTCCCCGCGTTTGCCCTGAAGCAGAGTTGAAAAGGCTGCCACCCTGTGGAGAGGCATTGAATGAGCTGAAGCCGGGCTTCTTTCCCGGCTTCTTTCTGCCAAATCAGCGTGGAGCCCTTAGCATTCCTAGGCACGCATGGGGCAGTAAGGGTGCGCTTCAGGTAACAAGAGCTGAGTCGAGAGGTGCCTTCTGGCCCGGACTTCTTCTCCCTCGGTTTCACGTGAGGAACCCGTTCCCCAGGCTCTCCCCCCACGGTAGCCTGGAAACTGCTTCCTCCCTCAGAGAGGTGGATGGCAGCTAAAGCACGGTTTCTCTACCGTGTTGTCTCTTCGAGTTCGAACGCTAGCGATTAGGCTTCCATGCGAAAGTGAGGCCGCAGAGCTAGCCTCCTGAAACAGGTGGGGAGTCGTGTGCTGCCTTCGGCCAGGGCCTGAGTCCCACTCGGAAAATGCCTCCGGACTCCCTTGCGGTGCTCTCACGCATTCCCACAGCAAAATGCTTGCACCCTCAGGAACGGCTCTTTTGGCTGAAGCACGGGTTCTCAGCAGAGCTGTTCCTTCGAGTTAGGGGGTTGCCTTCAGGCCTGCACGCACACACGGGGCAACGGTACTAGGCGCGTAAGCAAGAGGTGAGCTGAGAGCTGCCTTCCGCGCCGGCCTTGTTGCTCCCTCGATTTGACGTATGGAACCCGTTCCCCAGGCTCTCAGCTACAGTACACGGTAAACTGCTTCCTCCCACAGACCATGACACAAGTGGGGAGTCGTGCTCTGCTTTCTTCCGGGGCCTGAGTCTCCCACGGAAAATGTTTTGGGACTCCCTTGCCGTTCTCTCACGCATGCACACAGCAACATGCTTCCAGCCTCGGGAAGGCCTCTTTTCGCGGAAGCAGGAATTCTCCACACACTCGTTCCTTCGACTCAGGGGCTTGGCTTTAGGCCTGCAGGCACACGTACGGGGCAACGGTAACCAGCCTCGTAAACAAGGAGTGAGTTGACAGCTGCCTTCCGCGCCGGCCTGGTTCTGCCTCGATTTTACCTATGGAACCCGCCCCCCAGGCCCTCACCCACACTGCAGCATAAACTGCTTCCTCCCACAGAGAGGTCGGCGGTAGCCAAAGCACGGCTTCTGTACACTGTTGTTTCTTCGAGGTAGAACGCAAGCGATTGGACTTCCGTGCAGAAGTGGGGCCGCAGGGCTAGCTTCCTGAAACAAGTGGGGAGTCGTGTGCTGCCTTCTGCAGCGGCCTGAGGCTCCCACGGAAAATGGTTTGGGACTCCGTTGCAGTGCGCTCACGCATGCGCACAGCAACACGCTTCCAGCCTCAGGAAGGCCTCTTTCCGCTGAAGCAGGAATTCTCTGCAGACTTGTTCCTTCCACTTAGGTGCTTGGCTTTAGGCCTGCTGCAGGCACACACGGGGCAACGGTACCAGCCCCGTAACCCAGGAGGGAGCTGACAGCTGCCTTCTGCACCGGCCTGTTTCTCCATCGAGTTTACGTATGGAACCCGTCCCCAGGCTCTCACCCACAGGGCAGAGTAAACTGCTTCCCCCCACAGACCATGACACCAGTGGGGAGTCGTGCTCGGCCTTCTTCCGGGGCCTGAGTCTCCCACGGAAAATGGTTGGGGACTCCCTTGCCGTTCTCTCACGCATGCACGCAGCAAAATGCTTCCAGCCTCGGGAAGGCCTCTTTTCGCTGAAGCAGGAATTCTCTACACACTTGTCCCTCCGACTTAGGGGCTTGGCTTTAGGCCTGCAGGCACACCCGGGGCAAGGGGACCGGCCTCCTCCACAAGAGGTGAGTTGAGAGCGGCCTTCCGCACCGGCCTGTTTCTCGCTCCATTTCACGGATGGGGCCCTTTCCCCCGTCTCTCCCACACGAGCACTGTGAAATTCCTCTGGCTTCAGGAACGGCAATGTTAACTAAAGCGCAGGAACCCTCTAGCATTGATTCTTGGGGTTAGTAGCCCGGTAACCAGGCATCCAGGCACCCAGGGCAGGGCAGGGCGGATCTCCGAAAACGACAGCGGAGTCGACAGCAGCCTTCCTTACAGGCCTGCTTCTCACTCCGGGTTCCGTTTGGGTTCCATTTCTCATGCGTTCCCAGAAACACACACGAGATGAAGTTCACGCTCAGGAAGGGCGATCTGTGCCGAGGCACGGGTTCTCTCCAGTGTTGTTCCTTTGCGTCGGGTGGACGGCCCTTAGGACTCCACGCACACGCGGGAGAGCCGACCTAGGTTCCCGAAACAAGAGTTGAGTCGAGGGGTGCCTTCTGCCCATGCTTCTCTCTCCCTCGGAATTCTGCTGGGGCTCACTCCCCGCGTTTGCCCTGAAGCAGAGTTGAAAAGGCTGCCACCCTGTGGAGAGGCATTGAATGAGCTGAAGCCGGGCTTCTTTCCCGGCTTCTTTCTGCCAAATCAGCGTGGAGCCCTTAGCATTCCTAGGCACGCATGGGGCAGTAAGGGTGCGCTTCAGGTAACAAGAGCTGAGTCGAGAGGTGCCTTCTGGCCCGGACTTCTTCTCCCTCGGTTTCACGTGAGGAACCCGTTCCCCAGGCTCTCCCCCCACGGTAGCCTGGAAACTGCTTCCTCCCTCAGAGAGGTGGATGGCAGCTAAAGCACGGTTTCTCTACCGTGTTGTCTCTTCGAGTTCGAACGCTAGCGATTAGGCTTCCATGCGAAAGTGAGGCCGCAGAGCTAGCCTCCTGAAACAGGTGGGGAGTCGTGTGCTGCCTTCGGCCAGGGCCTGAGTCCCACTCGGAAAATGCCTCCGGACTCCCTTGCGGTGCTCTCACGCATTCCCACAGCAAAATGCTTGCACCCTCAGAAACGGCTCTTTTGGCTGAAGCACGGGTTCTCAGCAGAGCTGTTCCTTCGAGTTAGGGGGTTGCCTTCAGGCCTGCACGCACACACGGGGCAACGGTACTAGGCGCGTAAGCAAGAGGTGAGCTGAGAGCTGCCTTCCGCGCCGGCCTTGTTGCTCCCTCGATTTGACGTATGGAACCCGTTCCCCAGGCTCTCAGCTACAGTACACGGTAAACTGCTTCCTCCCACAGACCATGACACAAGTGGGGAGTCGTGCTCTGCTTTCTTCCGGGGCCTGAGTCTCCCACGGAAAATGTTTTGGGACTCCCTTGCCGTTCTCTCACGCATGCACACAGCAACATGCTTCCAGCCTCGGGAAGGCCTCTTTTCGCTGAAGCAGGAATTCTCTGCAGACTTGTTCCTTCCACTTAGGTGCTTGGCTTTAGGCCTGCTGCAGGCACACACGGGGCAACGGTACCAGCCCCGTAACCCAGGAGGGAGCTGACAGCTGCCTTCTGCACCGGCCTGTTTCTCCATCGAGTTTACGTATGGAACCCGTCCCCAGGCTCTCACCCACAGTGCAGAGTGAACTGCTTCCCCCCACAGACCATGACACCAGTGGGGAGTCGTGCTCGGCCTTCTTCCGGGGCCTGAGTCTCCCGCGGAAAATGGTTGGGGACTCCCTGGCCGTTCTCTCACGCATGCACACAGCAACATGCTTCCAGCCTCGGGAAGGCCTCTTTTCGCGGAAGCAGGAATTCTCCACACACTCGTTCCTTCGACTCAGGGGCTTGGCTTTAGGCCTGCAGGCACACGTACGGGGCAACGGTAACCAGCCTCGTAAACAAGGAGTGAGTTGACAGCTGCCTTCCGCGCCGGCCTGGTTCTGCCTCGATTTTACCTATGGAACCCGCCCCCCAGGCCCTCACCCACACTGCAGCATAAACTGCTTCCTCCCACAGAGAGGTCGGCGGTAGCCAAAGCACGGCTTCTGTACACTGTTGTTTCTTCGAGGTAGAACGCAAGCGATTGGACTTCCGTGCAGAAGTGGGGCCGCAGGGCTAGCTTCCTGAAACAAGTGGGGAGTCGTGTGCTGCCTTCTGCAGCGGCCTGAGGCTCCCACGGAAAATGGTTTGGGACTCCGTTGCAGTGCGCTCACGCATGCGCACAGCAACACGCTTCCAGCCTCAGGAAGGCCTCTTTCCGCTGAAGCAGGCCTTGTTCTGCAGTCTTGTTCCTTCTCTGCAGACTTGTTCCTTCCACTTAGGTGCTTGGCTTTAGGCCTGCTGCAGGCACACACGGGGCAACGGTACCAGCCCCGTAACCCAGGAGGGAGCTGACAGCTGCCTTCTGCACCGGCCTGTTTCTCCATCGAGTTTACGTATGGAACCCGTCCCCAGGCTCTCACCCACAGTGCAGAGTAAACTGCTTCCCCCCACAGACCATGACACCAGTGGGGAGTCGTGCTCGGCCTTCTTCCGGGGCCTGAGTCTCCCACGGAAAATGGTTGGGGACTCCCTTGCCGTTCTCTCACGCATGCACGCAGCAAAATGCTTCCAGCCTCGGGAAGGCCTCTTTTCGCTGAAGCAGGAATTCTCTACACACTTGTCCCTCCGACTTAGGGGCTTGGCTTTAGGCCTGCAGGCACACCCGGGGCAAGGGGACCGGCCTCCTCCACAAGAGGTGAGTTGAGAGCGGCCTTCCGCACCGGCCTGTTTCTCGCTCCATTTCACGGATGGGGCCCTTTCCCCCGTCTCTCCCACACGAGCACTGTGAAATTCCTCTGGCTTCAGGAACGGCAATGTTAACTAAAGCGCAGGAACCCTCTAGCATTGATTCTTGGGGTTAGTAGCCCGGTAACCAGGCATCCAGGCACCCAGGGCAGGGCAGGGCGGATCTCCGAAAACGACAGCGGAGTCGACAGCAGCCTTCCTTACAGGCCTGCTTCTCACTCCGGGTTCCGTTTGGGTTCCATTTCTCATGCGTTCCCAGAAACACACACGAGATGAAGTTCACGCTCAGGAAGGGCGATCTGTGCCGAGGCACGGGTTCTCTCCAGTGTTGTTCCTTTGCGTCGGGTGGACGGCCCTTAGGACTCCACGCACACGCGGGAGAGCCGACCTAGGTTCCCGAAACAAGAGTTGAGTCGAGGGGTGCCTTCTGCCCATGCTTCTCTCTCCCTCGGAATTCTGCTGGGGCTCACTCCCCGCGTTTGCCCTGAAGCAGAGTTGAAAAGGCTGCCACCCTGTGGAGAGGCATTGAATGAGCTGAAGCCGGGCTTCTTTCCCGGCTTCTTTCTGCCAAATCAGCGTGGAGCCCTTAGCATTCCTAGGCACGCATGGGGCAGTAAGGGTGCGCTTCAGGTAACAAGAGCTGAGTCGAGAGGTGCCTTCTGGCCCGGACTTCTTCTCCCTCGGTTTCACGTGAGGAACCCGTTCCCCAGGCTCTCCCCCCACGGTAGCCTGGAAACTGCTTCCTCCCTCAGAGAGGTGGATGGCAGCTAAAGCACGGTTTCTCTACCGTGTTGTCTCTTCGAGTTCGAACGCTAGCGATTAGGCTTCCATGCGAAAGTGAGGCCGCAGAGCTAGCCTCCTGAAACAGGTGGGGAGTCGTGTGCTGCCTTCGGCCAGGGCCTGAGTCCCACTCGGAAAATGCCTCCGGACTCCCTTGCGGTGCTCTCACGCATTCCCACAGCAAAATGCTTGCACCCTCAGGAACGGCTCTTTTGGCTGAAGCACGGGTTCTCAGCAGAGCTGTTCCTTCGAGTTAGGGGGTTGCCTTCAGGCCTGCACGCACACACGGGGCAACGGTACTAGGCGCGTAAGCAAGAGGTGAGCTGAGAGCTGCCTTCCGCGCCGGCCTTGTTGCTCCCTCGATTTGACGTATGGAACCCGTTCCCCAGGCTCTCAGCTACAGTACACGGTAAACTGCTTCCTCCCACAGACCATGACACAAGTGGGGAGTCGTGCTCTGCTTTCTTCCGGGGCCTGAGTCTCCCACGGAAAATGTTTTGGGACTCCCTTGCCGTTCTCTCACGCATGCACACAGCAACATGCTTCCAGCCTCGGGAAGGCCTCTTTTCGCTGAAGCAGGAATTCTCTGCAGACTTGTTCCTTCCACTTAGGTGCTTGGCTTTAGGCCTGCTGCAGGCACACACGGGGCAACGGTACCAGCCCCGTAACCCAGGAGGGAGCTGACAGCTGCCTTCTGCACCGGCCTGTTTCTCCATCGAGTTTACGTATGGAACCCGTCCCCAGGCTCTCACCCACAGTGCAGAGTGAACTGCTTCCCCCCACAGACCATGACACCAGTGGGGAGTCGTGCTCGGCCTTCTTCCGGGGCCTGAGTCTCCCGCGGAAAATGGTTGGGGACTCCCTGGCCGTTCTCTCACGCATGCACACAGCAACATGCTTCCAGCCTCGGGAAGGCCTCTTTTCGCGGAAGCAGGAATTCTCCACACACTCGTTCCTTCGACTCAGGGGCTTGGCTTTAGGCCTGCAGGCACACGTACGGGGCAACGGTAACCAGCCTCGTAAACAAGGAGTGAGTTGACAGCTGCCTTCCGCGCCGGCCTGGTTCTGCCTCGATTTTACCTATGGAACCCGCCCCCCAGGCCCTCACCCACACTGCAGCATAAACTGCTTCCTCCCACAGAGAGGTCGGCGGTAGCCAAAGCACGGCTTCTGTACACTGTTGTTTCTTCGAGGTAGAACGCAAGCGATTGGACTTCCGTGCAGAAGTGGGGCCGCAGGGCTAGCTTCCTGAAACAAGTGGGGAGTCGTGTGCTGCCTTCTGCGGCGGCCTGAGGCTCCCACGGAAAATGGTTTGGGACTCCGTTGCAGTGCGCTCACGCATGCGCACAGCAACACGCTTCCAGCCTCAGGAAGGCCTCTTTCCGCTGAAGCAGGAATTCTCTGCAGACTTGTTCCTTCCACTTAGGTGCTTGGCTTTAGGCCTGCTGCAGGCACACACGGGGCAACGGTACCAGCCCCGTAACCCAGGAGGGAGCTGACAGCTGCCTTCTGCACCGGCCTGTTTCTCCATCGAGTTTACGTATGGAACCCGTCCCCAGGCTCTCACCCACAGTGCAGAGTAAACTGCTTCCCCCCACAGACCATGACACCAGTGGGGAGTCGTGCTCGGCCTTCTTCCGGGGCCTGAGTCTCCCACGGAAAATGGTTGGGGACTCCCTTGCCGTTCTCTCACGCATGCACGCAGCAAAATGCTTCCAGCCTCGGGAAGGCCTCTTTTCGCTGAAGCAGGAATTCTCTACACACTTGTCCCTCCGACTTAGGGGCTTGGCTTTAGGCCTGCAGGCACACCCGGGGCAAGGGGACCGGCCTCCTCCACAAGAGGTGAGTTGAGAGCGGCCTTCCGCACCGGCCTGTTTCTCGCTCCATTTCACGGATGGGGCCCTTTCCCCCGTCTCTCCCACACGAGCACTGTGAAATTCCTCTGGCTTCAGGAACGGCAATGTTAACTAAAGCGCAGGAACCCTCTAGCATTGATTCTTGGGGTTAGTAGCCCGGTAACCAGGCATCCAGGCACCCAGGGCAGGGCAGGGCGGATCTCCGAAAACGACAGCGGAGTCGACAGCAGCCTTCCTTACAGGCCTGCTTCTCACTCCGGGTTCCGTTTGGGTTCCATTTCTCATGCGTTCCCAGAAACACACACGAGATGAAGTTCACGCTCAGGAAGGGCGATCTGTGCCGAGGCACGGGTTCTCTCCAGTGTTGTTCCTTTGCGTCGGGTGGACGGCCCTTAGGACTCCACGCACACGCGGGAGAGCCGACCTAGGTTCCCGAAACAAGAGTTGAGTCGAGGGGTGCCTTCTGCCCATGCTTCTCTCTCCCTCGGAATTCTGCTGGGGCTCACTCCCCGCGTTTGCCCTGAAGCAGAGTTGAAAAGGCTGCCACCCTGTGGAGAGGCATTGAATGAGCTGAAGCCGGGCTTCTTTCCCGGCTTCTTTCTGCCAAATCAGCGTGGAGCCCTTAGCATTCCTAGGCACGCATGGGGCAGTAAGGGTGCGCTTCAGGTAACAAGAGCTGAGTCGAGAGGTGCCTTCTGGCCCGGACTTCTTCTCCCTCGGTTTCACGTGAGGAACCCGTTCCCCAGGCTCTCCCCCCACGGTAGCCTGGAAACTGCTTCCTCCCTCAGAGAGGTGGATGGCAGCTAAAGCACGGTTTCTCTACCGTGTTGTCTCTTCGAGTTCGAACGCTAGCGATTAGGCTTCCATGCGAAAGTGAGGCCGCAGAGCTAGCCTCCTGAAACAGGTGGGGAGTCGTGTGCTGCCTTCGGCCAGGGCCTGAGTCCCACTCGGAAAATGCCTCCGGACTCCCTTGCGGTGCTCTCACGCATTCCCACAGCAAAATGCTTGCACCCTCAGGAACGGCTCTTTTGGCTGAAGCACGGGTTCTCAGCAGAGCTGTTCCTTCGAGTTAGGGGGTTGCCTTCAGGCCTGCACGCACACACGGGGCAACGGTACTAGGCGCGTAAGCAAGAGGTGAGCTGAGAGCTGCCTTCCGCGCCGGCCTTGTTGCTCCCTCGATTTGACGTATGGAACCCGTTCCCCAGGCTCTCAGCTACAGTACACGGTAAACTGCTTCCTCCCACAGACCATGACACAAGTGGGGAGTCGTGCTCTGCTTTCTTCCGGGGCCTGAGTCTCCCACGGAAAATGTTTTGGGACTCCCTTGCCGTTCTCTCACGCATGCACACAGCAACATGCTTCCAGCCTCGGGAAGGCCTCTTTTCGCGGAAGCAGGAATTCTCCACACACTCGTTCCTTCGACTCAGGGGCTTGGCTTTAGGCCTGCAGGCACACGTACGGGGCAACGGTAACCAGCCTCGTAAACAAGGAGTGAGTTGACAGCTGCCTTCCGCGCCGGCCTGGTTCTGCCTCGATTTTACCTATGGAACCCGCCCCCCAGGCCCTCACCCACACTGCAGCATAAACTGCTTCCTCCCACAGAGAGGTCGGCGGTAGCCAAAGCACGGCTTCTGTACACTGTTGTTTCTTCGAGGTAGAACGCAAGCGATTGGACTTCCGTGCAGAAGTGGGGCCGCAGGGCTAGCTTCCTGAAACAAGTGGGGAGTCGTGTGCTGCCTTCTGCGGCGGCCTGAGGCTCCCACGGAAAATGGTTTGGGACTCCGTTGCAGTGCGCTCACGCATGCGCACAGCAACACGCTTCCAGCCTCAGGAAGGCCTCTTTCCGCTGAAGCAGGAATTCTCTGCAGACTTGTTCCTTCCACTTAGGTGCTTGGCTTTAGGCCTGCTGCAGGCACACACGGGGCAACGGTACCAGCCCCGTAACCCAGGAGGGAGCTGACAGCTGCCTTCTGCACCGGCCTGTTTCTCCATCGAGTTTACGTATGGAACCCGTCCCCAGGCTCTCACCCACAGTGCAGAGTAAACTGCTTCCCCCCACAGACCATGACACCAGTGGGGAGTCGTGCTCGGCCTTCTTCCGGGGCCTGAGTCTCCCACGGAAAATGGTTGGGGACTCCCTTGCCGTTCTCTCACGCATGCACGCAGCAAAATGCTTCCAGCCTCGGGAAGGCCTCTTTTCGCTGAAGCAGGAATTCTCTACACACTTGTCCCTCCGACTTAGGGGCTTGGCTTTAGGCCTGCAGGCACACCCGGGGCAAGGGGACCGGCCTCCTCCACAAGAGGTGAGTTGAGAGCGGCCTTCCGCACCGGCCTGTTTCTCGCTCCATTTCACGGATGGGGCCCTTTCCCCCGTCTCTCCCACACGAGCACTGTGAAATTCCTCTGGCTTCAGGAACGGCAATGTTAACTAAAGCGCAGGAACCCTCTAGCATTGATTCTTGGGGTTAGTAGCCCGGTAACCAGGCATCCAGGCACCCAGGGCAGGGCAGGGCGGATCTCCGAAAACGACAGCGGAGTCGACAGCAGCCTTCCTTACAGGCCTGCTTCTCACTCCGGGTTCCGTTTGGGTTCCATTTCTCATGCGTTCCCAGAAACACACACGAGATGAAGTTCACGCTCAGGAAGGGCGATCTGTGCCGAGGCACGGGTTCTCTCCAGTGTTGTTCCTTTGCGTCGGGTGGACGGCCCTTAGGACTCCACGCACACGCGGGAGAGCCGACCTAGGTTCCCGAAACAAGAGTTGAGTCGAGGGGTGCCTTCTGCCCATGCTTCTCTCTCCCTCGGAATTCTGCTGGGGCTCACTCCCCGCGTTTGCCCTGAAGCAGAGTTGAAAAGGCTGCCACCCTGTGGAGAGGCATTGAATGAGCTGAAGCCGGGCTTCTTTCCCGGCTTCTTTCTGCCAAATCAGCGTGGAGCCCTTAGCATTCCTAGGCACGCATGGGGCAGTAAGGGTGCGCTTCAGGTAACAAGAGCTGAGTCGAGAGGTGCCTTCTGGCCCGGACTTCTTCTCCCTCGGTTTCACGTGAGGAACCCGTTCCCCAGGCTCTCCCCCCACGGTAGCCTGGAAACTGCTTCCTCCCTCAGAGAGGTGGATGGCAGCTAAAGCACGGTTTCTCTACCGTGTTGTCTCTTCGAGTTCGAACGCTAGCGATTAGGCTTCCATGCGAAAGTGAGGCCGCAGAGCTAGCCTCCTGAAACAGGTGGGGAGTCGTGTGCTGCCTTCGGCCAGGGCCTGAGTCCCACTCGGAAAATGCCTCCGGACTCCCTTGCGGTGCTCTCACGCATTCCCACAGCAAAATGCTTGCACCCTCAGGAACGGCTCTTTTGGCTGAAGCACGGGTTCTCAGCAGAGCTGTTCCTTCGAGTTAGGGGGTTGCCTTCAGGCCTGCACGCACACACGGGGCAACGGTACTAGGCGCGTAAGCAAGAGGTGAGCTGAGAGCTGCCTTCCGCGCCGGCCTTGTTGCTCCCTCGATTTGACGTATGGAACCCGTTCCCCAGGCTCTCAGCTACAGTACACGGTAAACTGCTTCCTCCCACAGACCATGACACAAGTGGGGAGTCGTGCTCTGCTTTCTTCCGGGGCCTGAGTCTCCCACGGAAAATGTTTTGGGACTCCCTTGCCGTTCTCTCACGCATGCACACAGCAACATGCTTCCAGCCTCGGGAAGGCCTCTTTTCGCTGAAGCAGGAATTCTCTGCAGACTTGTTCCTTCCACTTAGGTGCTTGGCTTTAGGCCTGCTGCAGGCACACACGGGGCAACGGTACCAGCCCCGTAACCCAGGAGGGAGCTGACAGCTGCCTTCTGCACCGGCCTGTTTCTCCATCGAGTTTACGTATGGAACCCGTCCCCAGGCTCTCACCCACAGTGCAGAGTAAACTGCTTCCCCCCACAGACCATGACACCAGTGGGGAGTCGTGCTCGGCCTTCTTCCGGGGCCTGAGTCTCCCGCGGAAAATGGTTGGGGACTCCCTGGCCGTTCTCTCACGCATGCACACAGCAACATGCTTCCAGCCTCGGGAAGGCCTCTTTTCGCGGAAGCAGGAATTCTCCACACACTCGTTCCTTCGACTCAGGGGCTTGGCTTTAGGCCTGCAGGCACACGTACGGGGCAACGGTAACCAGCCTCGTAAACAAGGAGTGAGTTGACAGCTGCCTTCCGCGCCGGCCTGGTTCTGCCTCGATTTTACCTATGGAACCCGCCCCCCAGGCCCTCACCCACACTGCAGCATAAACTGCTTCCTCCCACAGAGAGGTCGGCGGTAGCCAAAGCACGGCTTCTGTACACTGTTGTTTCTTCGAGGTAGAACGCAAGCGATTGGACTTCCGTGCAGAAGTGGGGCCGCAGGGCTAGCTTCCTGAAACAAGTGGGGAGTCGTGTGCTGCCTTCTGCAGCGGCCTGAGGCTCCCACGGAAAATGGTTTGGGACTCCGTTGCAGTGCGCTCACGCATGCGCACAGCAACACGCTTCCAGCCTCAGGAAGGCCTCTTTCCGCTGAAGCAGGAATTCTCTGCAGACTTGTTCCTTCCACTTAGGTGCTTGGCTTTAGGCCTGCTGCAGGCACACACGGGGCAACGGTACCAGCCCCGTAACCCAGGAGGGAGCTGACAGCTGCCTTCTGCACCGGCCTGTTTCTCCATCGAGTTTACGTATGGAACCCGTCCCCAGGCTCTCACCCACAGTGCAGAGTAAACTGCTTCCCCCCACAGACCATGACACCAGTGGGGAGTCGTGCTCGGCCTTCTTCCGGGGCCTGAGTCTCCCACGGAAAATGGTTGGGGACTCCCTTGCCGTTCTCTCACGCATGCACGCAGCAAAATGCTTCCAGCCTCGGGAAGGCCTCTTTTCGCTGAAGCAGGAATTCTCTACACACTTGTCCCTCCGACTTAGGGGCTTGGCTTTAGGCCTGCAGGCACACCCGGGGCAAGGGGACCGGCCTCCTCCACAAGAGGTGAGTTGAGAGCGGCCTTCCGCACCGGCCTGTTTCTCGCTCCATTTCACGGATGGGGCCCTTTCCCCCGTCTCTCCCACACGAGCACTGTGAAATTCCTCTGGCTTCAGGAACGGCAATGTTAACTAAAGCGCAGGAACCCTCTAGCATTGATTCTTGGGGTTAGTAGCCCGGTAACCAGGCATCCAGGCACCCAGGGCAGGGCAGGGCGGATCTCCGAAAACGACAGCGGAGTCGACAGCAGCCTTCCTTACAGGCCTGCTTCTCACTCCGGGTTCCGTTTGGGTTCCATTTCTCATGCGTTCCCAGAAACACACACGAGATGAAGTTCACGCTCAGGAAGGGCGATCTGTGCCGAGGCACGGGTTCTCTCCAGTGTTGTTCCTTTGCGTCGGGTGGACGGCCCTTAGGACTCCACGCACACGCGGGAGAGCCGACCTAGGTTCCCGAAACAAGAGTTGAGTCGAGGGGTGCCTTCTGCCCATGCTTCTCTCTCCCTCGGAATTCTGCTGGGGCTCACTCCCCGCGTTTGCCCTGAAGCAGAGTTGAAAAGGCTGCCACCCTGTGGAGAGGCATTGAATGAGCTGAAGCCGGGCTTCTTTCCCGGCTTCTTTCTGCCAAATCAGCGTGGAGCCCTTAGCATTCCTAGGCACGCATGGGGCAGTAAGGGTGCGCTTCAGGTAACAAGAGCTGAGTCGAGAGGTGCCTTCTGGCCCGGACTTCTTCTCCCTCGGTTTCACGTGAGGAACCCGTTCCCCAGGCTCTCCCCCCACGGTAGCCTGGAAACTGCTTCCTCCCTCAGAGAGGTGGATGGCAGCTAAAGCACGGTTTCTCTACCGTGTTGTCTCTTCGAGTTCGAACGCTAGCGATTAGGCTTCCATGCGAAAGTGAGGCCGCAGAGCTAGCCTCCTGAAACAGGTGGGGAGTCGTGTGCTGCCTTCGGCCAGGGCCTGAGTCCCACTCGGAAAATGCCTCCGGACTCCCTTGCGGTGCTCTCACGCATTCCCACAGCAAAATGCTTGCACCCTCAGGAACGGCTCTTTTGGCTGAAGCACGGGTTCTCAGCAGAGCTGTTCCTTCGAGTTAGGGGGTTGCCTTCAGGCCTGCACGCACACACGGGGCAACGGTACTAGGCGCGTAAGCAAGAGGTGAGCTGAGAGCTGCCTTCCGCGCCGGCCTTGTTGCTCCCTCGATTTGACGTATGGAACCCGTTCCCCAGGCTCTCAGCTACAGTACACGGTAAACTGCTTCCTCCCACAGACCATGACACAAGTGGGGAGTCGTGCTCTGCTTTCTTCCGGGGCCTGAGTCTCCCACGGAAAATGTTTTGGGACTCCCTTGCCGTTCTCTCACGCATGCACACAGCAACATGCTTCCAGCCTCGGGAAGGCCTCTTTTCGCGGAAGCAGGAATTCTCCACACACTCGTTCCTTCGACTCAGGGGCTTGGCTTTAGGCCTGCAGGCACACGTACGGGGCAACGGTAACCAGCCTCGTAAACAAGGAGTGAGTTGACAGCTGCCTTCCGCGCCGGCCTGGTTCTGCCTCGATTTTACCTATGGAACCCGCCCCCCAGGCCCTCACCCACACTGCAGCATAAACTGCTTCCTCCCACAGAGAGGTCGGCGGTAGCCAAAGCACGGCTTCTGTACACTGTTGTTTCTTCGAGGTAGAACGCAAGCGATTGGACTTCCGTGCAGAAGTGGGGCCGCAGGGCTAGCTTCCTGAAACAAGTGGGGAGTCGTGTGCTGCCTTCTGCAGCGGCCTGAGGCTCCCACGGAAAATGGTTTGGGACTCCGTTGCAGTGCGCTCACGCATGCGCACAGCAACACGCTTCCAGCCTCAGGAAGGCCTCTTTCCGCTGAAGCAGGAATTCTCTGCAGACTTGTTCCTTCCACTTAGGTGCTTGGCTTTAGGCCTGCTGCAGGCACACACGGGGCAACGGTACCAGCCCCGTAACCCAGGAGGGAGCTGACAGCTGCCTTCTGCACCGGCCTGTTTCTCCATCGAGTTTACGTATGGAACCCGTCCCCAGGCTCTCACCCACAGTGCAGAGTAAACTGCTTCCCCCCACAGACCATGACACCAGTGGGGAGTCGTGCTCGGCCTTCTTCCGGGGCCTGAGTCTCCCACGGAAAATGGTTGGGGACTCCCTTGCCGTTCTCTCACGCATGCACGCAGCAAAATGCTTCCAGCCTCGGGAAGGCCTCTTTTCGCTGAAGCAGGAATTCTCTACACACTTGTCCCTCCGACTTAGGGGCTTGGCTTTAGGCCTGCAGGCACACCCGGGGCAAGGGGACCGGCCTCCTCCACAAGAGGTGAGTTGAGAGCGGCCTTCCGCACCGGCCTGTTTCTCGCTCCATTTCACGGATGGGGCCCTTTCCCCCGTCTCTCCCACACGAGCACTGTGAAATTCCTCTGGCTTCAGGAACGGCAATGTTAACTAAAGCGCAGGAACCCTCTAGCATTGATTCTTGGGGTTAGTAGCCCGGTAACCAGGCATCCAGGCACCCAGGGCAGGGCAGGGCGGATCTCCGAAAACGACAGCGGAGTCGACAGCAGCCTTCCTTACAGGCCTGCTTCTCACTCCGGGTTCCGTTTGGGTTCCATTTCTCATGCGTTCCCAGAAACACACACGAGATGAAGTTCACGCTCAGGAAGGGCGATCTGTGCCGAGGCACGGGTTCTCTCCAGTGTTGTTCCTTTGCGTCGGGTGGACGGCCCTTAGGACTCCACGCACACGCGGGAGAGCCGACCTAGGTTCCCGAAACAAGAGTTGAGTCGAGGGGTGCCTTCTGCCCATGCTTCTCTCTCCCTCGGAATTCTGCTGGGGCTCACTCCCCGCGTTTGCCCTGAAGCAGAGTTGAAAAGGCTGCCACCCTGTGGAGAGGCATTGAATGAGCTGAAGCCGGGCTTCTTTCCCGGCTTCTTTCTGCCAAATCAGCGTGGAGCCCTTAGCATTCCTAGGCACGCATGGGGCAGTAAGGGTGCGCTTCAGGTAACAAGAGCTGAGTCGAGAGGTGCCTTCTGGCCCGGACTTCTTCTCCCTCGGTTTCACGTGAGGAACCCGTTCCCCAGGCTCTCCCCCCACGGTAGCCTGGAAACTGCTTCCTCCCTCAGAGAGGTGGATGGCAGCTAAAGCACGGTTTCTCTACCGTGTTGTCTCTTCGAGTTCGAACGCTAGCGATTAGGCTTCCATGCGAAAGTGAGGCCGCAGAGCTAGCCTCCTGAAACAGGTGGGGAGTCGTGTGCTGCCTTCGGCCAGGGCCTGAGTCCCACTCGGAAAATGCCTCCGGACTCCCTTGCGGTGCTCTCACGCATTCCCACAGCAAAATGCTTGCACCCTCAGGAACGGCTCTTTTGGCTGAAGCACGGGTTCTCAGCAGAGCTGTTCCTTCGAGTTAGGGGGTTGCCTTCAGGCCTGCACGCACACACGGGGCAACGGTACTAGGCGCGTAAGCAAGAGGTGAGCTGAGAGCTGCCTTCCGCGCCGGCCTTGTTGCTCCCTCGATTTGACGTATGGAACCCGTTCCCCAGGCTCTCAGCTACAGTACACGGTAAACTGCTTCCTCCCACAGACCATGACACAAGTGGGGAGTCGTGCTCTGCTTTCTTCCGGGGCCTGAGTCTCCCACGGAAAATGTTTTGGGACTCCCTTGCCGTTCTCTCACGCATGCACACAGCAACATGCTTCCAGCCTCGGGAAGGCCTCTTTTCGCGGAAGCAGGAATTCTCCACACACTCGTTCCTTCGACTCAGGGGCTTGGCTTTAGGCCTGCAGGCACACGTACGGGGCAACGGTAACCAGCCTCGTAAACAAGGAGTGAGTTGACAGCTGCCTTCCGCGCCGGCCTGGTTCTGCCTCGATTTTACCTATGGAACCCGCCCCCCAGGCCCTCACCCACACTGCAGCATAAACTGCTTCCTCCCACAGAGAGGTCGGCGGTAGCCAAAGCACGGCTTCTGTACACTGTTGTTTCTTCGAGGTAGAACGCAAGCGATTGGACTTCCGTGCAGAAGTGGGGCCGCAGGGCTAGCTTCCTGAAACAAGTGGGGAGTCGTGTGCTGCCTTCTGCAGCGGCCTGAGGCTCCCACGGAAAATGGTTTGGGACTCCGTTGCAGTGCGCTCACGCATGCGCACAGCAACACGCTTCCAGCCTCAGGAAGGCCTCTTTCCGCTGAAGCAGGAATTCTCTGCAGACTTGTTCCTTCCACTTAGGTGCTTGGCTTTAGGCCTGCTGCAGGCACACACGGGGCAACGGTACCAGCCCCGTAACCCAGGAGGGAGCTGACAGCTGCCTTCTGCACCGGCCTGTTTCTCCATCGAGTTTACGTATGGAACCCGTCCCCAGGCTCTCACCCACAGTGCAGAGTAAACTGCTTCCCCCCACAGACCATGACACCAGTGGGGAGTCGTGCTCGGCCTTCTTCCGGGGCCTGAGTCTCCCACGGAAAATGGTTGGGGACTCCCTTGCCGTTCTCTCACGCATGCACGCAGCAAAATGCTTCCAGCCTCGGGAAGGCCTCTTTTCGCTGAAGCAGGAATTCTCTACACACTTGTCCCTCCCACTTAGGGGCTTGGCTTTAGGCCTGCAGGCACACCCGGGGCAAGGGGACCGGCCTCCTCCACAAGAGGTGAGTTGAGAGCGGCCTTCCGCACCGGCCTGTTTCTCGCTCCATTTCACGGATGGGGCCCTTTCCCCCGTCTCTCCCACACGAGCACTGTGAAATTCCTCTGGCTTCAGGAACGGCAATGTTAACTAAAGCGCAGGAACCCTCTAGCATTGATTCTTGGGGTTAGTAGCCCGGTAACCAGGCATCCAGGCACCCAGGGCAGGGCAGGGCGGATCTCCGAAAACGACAGCGGAGTCGACAGCAGCCTTCCTTACAGGCCTGCTTCTCACTCCGGGTTCCGTTTGGGTTCCATTTCTCATGCGTTCCCAGAAACACACACGAGATGAAGTTCACGCTCAGGAAGGGCGATCTGTGCCGAGGCACGGGTTCTCTCCAGTGTTGTTCCTTTGCGTCGGGTGGACGGCCCTTAGGACTCCACGCACACGCGGGAGAGCCGACCTAGGTTCCCGAAACAAGAGTTGAGTCGAGGGGTGCCTTCTGCCCATGCTTCTCTCTCCCTCGGAATTCTGCTGGGGCTCACTCCCCGCGTTTGCCCTGAAGCAGAGTTGAAAAGGCTGCCACCCTGTGGAGAGGCATTGAATGAGCTGAAGCCGGGCTTCTTTCCCGGCTTCTTTCTGCCAAATCAGCGTGGAGCCCTTAGCATTCCTAGGCACGCATGGGGCAGTAAGGGTGCGCTTCAGGTAACAAGAGCTGAGTCGAGAGGTGCCTTCTGGCCCGGACTTCTTCTCCCTCGGTTTCACGTGAGGAACCCGTTCCCCAGGCTCTCCCCCCACGGTAGCCTGGAAACTGCTTCCTCCCTCAGAGAGGTGGATGGCAGCTAAAGCACGGTTTCTCTACCGTGTTGTCTCTTCGAGTTCGAACGCTAGCGATTAGGCTTCCATGCGAAAGTGAGGCCGCAGAGCTAGCCTCCTGAAACAGGTGGGGAGTCGTGTGCTGCCTTCGGCCAGGGCCTGAGTCCCACTCGGAAAATGCCTCCGGACTCCCTTGCGGTGCTCTCACGCATTCCCACAGCAAAATGCTTGCACCCTCAGGAACGGCTCTTTTGGCTGAAGCACGGGTTCTCAGCAGAGCTGTTCCTTCGAGTTAGGGGGTTGCCTTCAGGCCTGCACGCACACACGGGGCAACGGTACTAGGCGCGTAAGCAAGAGGTGAGCTGAGAGCTGCCTTCCGCGCCGGCCTTGTTGCTCCCTCGATTTGACGTATGGAACCCGTTCCCCAGGCTCTCAGCTACAGTACACGGTAAACTGCTTCCTCCCACAGACCATGACACAAGTGGGGAGTCGTGCTCTGCTTTCTTCCGGGGCCTGAGTCTCCCACGGAAAATGTTTTGGGACTCCCTTGCCGTTCTCTCACGCAGGCACACAGCAACATGCTTCCAGCCTCGGGAAGGCCTCTTTTCGCTGAAGCAGGAATTCTCTGCAGACTTGTTCCTTCCACTTAGGTGCTTGGCTTTAGGCCTGCTGCAGGCACACACGGGGCAACGGTACCAGCCCCGTAACCCAGGAGGGAGCTGACAGCTGCCTTCTGCACCGGCCTGTTTCTCCATCGAGTTTACGTATGGAACCCGTCCCCAGGCTCTCACCCACAGTGCAGAGTGAACTGCTTCCCCCCACAGACCATGACACCAGTGGGGAGTCGTGCTCGGCCTTCTTCCGGGGCCTGAGTCTCCCGCGGAAAATGGTTGGGGACTCCCTGGCCGTTCTCTCACGCATGCACACAGCAACATGCTTCCAGCCTCGGGAAGGCCTCTTTTCGCGGAAGCAGGAATTCTCCACACACTCGTTCCTTCGACTCAGGGGCTTGGCTTTAGGCCTGCAGGCACACGTACGGGGCAACGGTAACCAGCCTCGTAAACAAGGAGTGAGTTGACAGCTGCCTTCCGCGCCGGCCTGGTTCTGCCTCGATTTTACCTATGGAACCCGCCCCCCAGGCCCTCACCCACACTGCAGCATAAACTGCTTCCTCCCACAGAGAGGTCGGCGGTAGCCAAAGCACGGCTTCTGTACACTGTTGTTTCTTCGAGGTAGAACGCAAGCGATTGGACTTCCGTGCAGAAGTGGGGCCGCAGGGCTAGCTTCCTGAAACAAGTGGGGAGTCGTGTGCTGCCTTCTGCGGCGGCCTGAGGCTCCCACGGAAAATGGTTTGGGACTCCGTTGCAGTGCGCTCACGCATGCGCACAGCAACACGCTTCCAGCCTCAGGAAGGCCTCTTTCCGCTGAAGCAGGAATTCTCTGCAGACTTGTTCCTTCCACTTAGGTGCTTGGCTTTAGGCCTGCTGCAGGCACACACGGGGCAACGGTACCAGCCCCGTAACCCAGGAGGGAGCTGACAGCTGCCTTCTGCACCGGCCTGTTTCTCCATCGAGTTTACGTATGGAACCCGTCCCCAGGCTCTCACCCACAGTGCAGAGTAAACTGCTTCCCCCCACAGACCATGACACCAGTGGGGAGTCGTGCTCGGCCTTCTTCCGGGGCCTGAGTCTCCCACGGAAAATGGTTGGGGACTCCCTTGCCGTTCTCTCACGCATGCACGCAGCAAAATGCTTCCAGCCTCGGGAAGGCCTCTTTTCGCTGAAGCAGGAATTCTCTACACACTTGTCCCTCCGACTTAGGGGCTTGGCTTTAGGCCTGCAGGCACACCCGGGGCAAGGGGACCGGCCTCCTCCACAAGAGGTGAGTTGAGAGCGGCCTTCCGCACCGGCCTGTTTCTCGCTCCATTTCACGGATGGGGCCCTTTCCCCCGTCTCTCCCACACGAGCACTGTGAAATTCCTCTGGCTTCAGGAACGGCAATGTTAACTAAAGCGCAGGAACCCTCTAGCATTGATTCTTGGGGTTAGTAGCCCGGTAACCAGGCATCCAGGCACCCAGGGCAGGGCAGGGCGGATCTCCGAAAACGACAGCGGAGTCGACAGCAGCCTTCCTTACAGGCCTGCTTCTCACTCCGGGTTCCGTTTGGGTTCCATTTCTCATGCGTTCCCAGAAACACACACGAGATGAAGTTCACGCTCAGGAAGGGCGATCTGTGCCGAGGCACGGGTTCTCTCCAGTGTTGTTCCTTTGCGTCGGGTGGACGGCCCTTAGGACTCCACGCACACGCGGGAGAGCCGACCTAGGTTCCCGAAACAAGAGTTGAGTCGAGGGGTGCCTTCTGCCCATGCTTCTCTCTCCCTCGGAATTCTGCTGGGGCTCACTCCCCGCGTTTGCCCTGAAGCAGAGTTGAAAAGGCTGCCACCCTGTGGAGAGGCATTGAATGAGCTGAAGCCGGGCTTCTTTCCCGGCTTCTTTCTGCCAAATCAGCGTGGAGCCCTTAGCATTCCTAGGCACGCATGGGGCAGTAAGGGTGCGCTTCAGGTAACAAGAGCTGAGTCGAGAGGTGCCTTCTGGCCCGGACTTCTTCTCCCTCGGTTTCACGTGAGGAACCCGTTCCCCAGGCTCTCCCCCCACGGTAGCCTGGAAACTGCTTCCTCCCTCAGAGAGGTGGATGGCAGCTAAAGCACGGTTTCTCTACCGTGTTGTCTCTTCGAGTTCGAACGCTAGCGATTAGGCTTCCATGCGAAAGTGAGGCCGCAGAGCTAGCCTCCTGAAACAGGTGGGGAGTCGTGTGCTGCCTTCGGCCAGGGCCTGAGTCCCACTCGGAAAATGCCTCCGGACTCCCTTGCGGTGCTCTCACGCATTCCCACAGCAAAATGCTTGCACCCTCAGGAACGGCTCTTTTGGCTGAAGCACGGGTTCTCAGCAGAGCTGTTCCTTCGAGTTAGGGGGTTGCCTTCAGGCCTGCACGCACACACGGGGCAACGGTACTAGGCGCGTAAGCAAGAGGTGAGCTGAGAGCTGCCTTCCGCGCCGGCCTTGTTGCTCCCTCGATTTGACGTATGGAACCCGTTCCCCAGGCTCTCAGCTACAGTACACGGTAAACTGCTTCCTCCCACAGACCATGACACAAGTGGGGAGTCGTGCTCTGCTTTCTTCCGGGGCCTGAGTCTCCCACGGAAAATGTTTTGGGACTCCCTTGCCGTTCTCTCACGCAGGCACACAGCAACATGCTTCCAGCCTCGGGAAGGCCTCTTTTCGCTGAAGCAGGAATTCTCTGCAGACTTGTTCCTTCCACTTAGGTGCTTGGCTTTAGGCCTGCTGCAGGCACACACGGGGCAACGGTACCAGCCCCGTAACCCAGGAGGGAGCTGACAGCTGCCTTCTGCACCGGCCTGTTTCTCCATCGAGTTTACGTATGGAACCCGTCCCCAGGCTCTCACCCACAGTGCAGAGTAAACTGCTTCCCCCCACAGACCATGACACCAGTGGGGAGTCGTGCTCGGCCTTCTTCCGGGGCCTGAGTCTCCCGCGGAAAATGGTTGGGGACTCCCTGGCCGTTCTCTCACGCATGCACACAGCAACATGCTTCCAGCCTCGGGAAGGCCTCTTTTCGCGGAAGCAGGAATTCTCCACACACTCGTTCCTTCGACTCAGGGGCTTGGCTTTAGGCCTGCAGGCACACGTACGGGGCAACGGTAACCAGCCTCGTAAACAAGGAGTGAGTTGACAGCTGCCTTCCGCGCCGGCCTGGTTCTGCCTCGATTTTACCTATGGAACCCGCCCCCCAGGCCCTCACCCACACTGCAGCATAAACTGCTTCCTCCCACAGAGAGGTCGGCGGTAGCCAAAGCACGGCTTCTGTACACTGTTGTTTCTTCGAGGTAGAACGCAAGCGATTGGACTTCCGTGCAGAAGTGGGGCCGCAGGGCTAGCTTCCTGAAACAAGTGGGGAGTCGTGTGCTGCCTTCTGCGGCGGCCTGAGGCTCCCACGGAAAATGGTTTGGGACTCCGTTGCAGTGCGCTCACGCATGCGCACAGCAACACGCTTCCAGCCTCAGGAAGGCCTCTTTCCGCTGAAGCAGGAATTCTCTGCAGACTTGTTCCTTCCACTTAGGTGCTTGGCTTTAGGCCTGCTGCAGGCACACACGGGGCAACGGTACCAGCCCCGTAACCCAGGAGGGAGCTGACAGCTGCCTTCTGCACCGGCCTGTTTCTCCATCGAGTTTACGTATGGAACCCGTCCCCAGGCTCTCACCCACAGTGCAGAGTAAACTGCTTCCCCCCACAGACCATGACACCAGTGGGGAGTCGTGCTCGGCCTTCTTCCGGGGCCTGAGTCTCCCACGGAAAATGGTTGGGGACTCCCTTGCCGTTCTCTCACGCATGCACGCAGCAAAATGCTTCCAGCCTCGGGAAGGCCTCTTTTCGCTGAAGCAGGAATTCTCTACACACTTGTCCCTCCCACTTAGGGGCTTGGCTTTAGGCCTGCAGGCACACCCGGGGCAAGGGGACCGGCCTCCTCCACAAGAGGTGAGTTGAGAGCGGCCTTCCGCACCGGCCTGTTTCTCGCTCCATTTCACGGATGGGGCCCTTTCCCCCGTCTCTCCCACACGAGCACTGTGAAATTCCTCTGGCTTCAGGAACGGCAATGTTAACTAAAGCGCAGGAACCCTCTAGCATTGATTCTTGGGGTTAGTAGCCCGGTAACCAGGCATCCAGGCACCCAGGGCAGGGCAGGGCGGATCTCCGAAAACGACAGCGGAGTCGACAGCAGCCTTCCTTACAGGCCTGCTTCTCACTCCGGGTTCCGTTTGGGTTCCATTTCTCATGCGTTCCCAGAAACACACACGAGATGAAGTTCACGCTCAGGAAGGGCGATCTGTGCCGAGGCACGGGTTCTCTCCAGTGTTGTTCCTTTGCGTCGGGTGGACGGCCCTTAGGACTCCACGCACACGCGGGAGAGCCGACCTAGGTTCCCGAAACAAGAGTTG
Organism: Mirounga angustirostris; assembly: GCF_029215605.1. Lineage (NCBI taxonomy): Eukaryota > Metazoa > Chordata > Mammalia > Carnivora > Phocidae > Mirounga > Mirounga angustirostris. The sequence continues at coordinate 37,316 of NW_026991848.1, forward strand.
AGTCGAGGGGTGCCTTCTGCCCATGCTTCTCTCTCCCTCGGAATTCTGCTGGGGCTCACTCCCCGCGTTTGCCCTGAAGCAGAGTTGAAAAGGCTGCCACCCTGTGGAGAGGCATTGAATGAGCTGAAGCCGGGCTTCTTTCCCGGCTTCTTTCTGCCAAATCAGCGTGGAGCCCTTAGCATTCCTAGGCACGCATGGGGCAGTAAGGGTGCGCTTCAGGTAACAAGAGCTGAGTCGAGAGGTGCCTTCTGGCCCGGACTTCTTCTCCCTCGGTTTCACGTGAGGAACCCGTTCCCCAGGCTCTCCCCCCACGGTAGCCTGGAAACTGCTTCCTCCCTCAGAGAGGTGGATGGCAGCTAAAGCACGGTTTCTCTACCGTGTTGTCTCTTCGAGTTCGAACGCTAGCGATTAGGCTTCCATGCGAAAGTGAGGCCGCAGAGCTAGCCTCCTGAAACAGGTGGGGAGTCGTGTGCTGCCTTCGGCCAGGGCCTGAGTCCCACTCGGAAAATGCCTCCGGACTCCCTTGCGGTGCTCTCACGCATTCCCACAGCAAAATGCTTGCACCCTCAGGAACGGCTCTTTTGGCTGAAGCACGGGTTCTCAGCAGAGCTGTTCCTTCGAGTTAGGGGGTTGCCTTCAGGCCTGCACGCACACACGGGGCAACGGTACTAGGCGCGTAAGCAAGAGGTGAGCTGAGAGCTGCCTTCCGCGCCGGCCTTGTTGCTCCCTCGATTTGACGTATGGAACCCGTTCCCCAGGCTCTCAGCTACAGTACACGGTAAACTGCTTCCTCCCACAGACCATGACACAAGTGGGGAGTCGTGCTCTGCTTTCTTCCGGGGCCTGAGTCTCCCACGGAAAATGTTTTGGGACTCCCTTGCCGTTCTCTCACGCATGCACACAGCAACATGCTTCCAGCCTCGGGAAGGCCTCTTTTCGCTGAAGCAGGAATTCTCTGCAGACTTGTTCCTTCCACTTAGGTGCTTGGCTTTAGGCCTGCTGCAGGCACACACGGGGCAACGGTACCAGCCCCGTAACCCAGGAGGGAGCTGACAGCTGCCTTCTGCACCGGCCTGTTTCTCCATCGAGTTTACGTATGGAACCCGTCCCCAGGCTCTCACCCACAGTGCAGAGTAAACTGCTTCCCCCCACAGACCATGACACCAGTGGGGAGTCGTGCTCGGCCTTCTTCCGGGGCCTGAGTCTCCCGCGGAAAATGGTTGGGGACTCCCTGGCCGTTCTCTCACGCATGCACACAGCAACATGCTTCCAGCCTCGGGAAGGCCTCTTTTCGCGGAAGCAGGAATTCTCCACACACTCGTTCCTTCGACTCAGGGGCTTGGCTTTAGGCCTGCAGGCACACGTACGGGGCAACGGTAACCAGCCTCGTAAACAAGGAGTGAGTTGACAGCTGCCTTCCGCGCCGGCCTGGTTCTGCCTCGATTTTACCTATGGAACCCGCCCCCCAGGCCCTCACCCACACTGCAGCATAAACTGCTTCCTCCCACAGAGAGGTCGGCGGTAGCCAAAGCACGGCTTCTGTACACTGTTGTTTCTTCGAGGTAGAACGCAAGCGATTGGACTTCCGTGCAGAAGTGGGGCCGCAGGGCTAGCTTCCTGAAACAAGTGGGGAGTCGTGTGCTGCCTTCTGCAGCGGCCTGAGGCTCCCACGGGAAATGGTTTGGGACTCCGTTGCAGTGCGCTCACGCATGCGCACAGCAACACGCTTCCAGCCTCAGGAAGGCCTCTTTCCGCTGAAGCAGGAATTCTCTGCAGACTTGTTCCTTCCACTTAGGTGCTTGGCTTTAGGCCTGCTGCAGGCACACACGGGGCAACGGTACCAGCCCCGTAACCCAGGAGGGAGCTGACAGCTGCCTTCTGCACCGGCCTGTTTCTCCATCGAGTTTACGTATGGAACCCGTCCCCAGGCTCTCACCCACAGTGCAGAGTAAACTGCTTCCCCCCACAGACCATGACACCAGTGGGGAGTCGTGCTCGGCCTTCTTCCGGGGCCTGAGTCTCCCACGGAAAATGGTTGGGGACTCCCTTGCCGTTCTCTCACGCATGCACGCAGCAAAATGCTTCCAGCCTCGGGAAGGCCTCTTTTCGCTGAAGCAGGAATTCTCTACACACTTGTCCCTCCGACTTAGGGGCTTGGCTTTAGGCCTGCAGGCACACCCGGGGCAAGGGGACCGGCCTCCTCCACAAGAGGTGAGTTGAGAGCGGCCTTCCGCACCGGCCTGTTTCTCGCTCCATTTCACGGATGGGGCCCTTTCCCCCGTCTCTCCCACACGAGCACTGTGAAATTCCTCTGGCTTCAGGAACGGCAATGTTAACTAAAGCGCAGGAACCCTCTAGCATTGATTCTTGGGGTTAGTAGCCCGGTAACCAGGCATCCAGGCACCCAGGGCAGGGCAGGGCGGATCTCCGAAAACGACAGCGGAGTCGACAGCAGCCTTCCTTACAGGCCTGCTTCTCACTCCGGGTTCCGTTTGGGTTCCATTTCTCATGCGTTCCCAGAAACACACACGAGATGAAGTTCACGCTCAGGAAGGGCGATCTGTGCCGAGGCACGGGTTCTCTCCAGTGTTGTTCCTTTGCGTCGGGTGGACGGCCCTTAGGACTCCACGCACACGCGGGAGAGCCGACCTAGGTTCCCGAAACAAGAGTTGAGTCGAGGGGTGCCTTCTGCCCATGCTTCTCTCTCCCTCGGAATTCTGCTGGGGCTCACTCCCCGCGTTTGCCCTGAAGCAGAGTTGAAAAGGCTGCCACCCTGTGGAGAGGCATTGAATGAGCTGAAGCCGGGCTTCTTTCCCGGCTTCTTTCTGCCAAATCAGCGTGGAGCCCTTAGCATTCCTAGGCACGCATGGGGCAGTAAGGGTGCGCTTCAGGTAACAAGAGCTGAGTCGAGAGGTGCCTTCTGGCCCGGACTTCTTCTCCCTCGGTTTCACGTGAGGAACCCGTTCCCCAGGCTCTCCCCCCACGGTAGCCTGGAAACTGCTTCCTCCCTCAGAGAGGTGGATGGCAGCTAAAGCACGGTTTCTCTACCGTGTTGTCTCTTCGAGTTCGAACGCTAGCGATTAGGCTTCCATGCGAAAGTGAGGCCGCAGAGCTAGCCTCCTGAAACAGGTGGGGAGTCGTGTGCTGCCTTCGGCCAGGGCCTGAGTCCCACTCGGAAAATGCCTCCGGACTCCCTTGCGGTGCTCTCACGCATTCCCACAGCAAAATGCTTGCACCCTCAGGAACGGCTCTTTTGGCTGAAGCACGGGTTCTCAGCAGAGCTGTTCCTTCGAGTTAGGGGGTTGCCTTCAGGCCTGCACGCACACACGGGGCAACGGTACTAGGCGCGTAAGCAAGAGGTGAGCTGAGAGCTGCCTTCCGCGCCGGCCTTGTTGCTCCCTCGATTTGACGTATGGAACCCGTTCCCCAGGCTCTCAGCTACAGTACACGGTAAACTGCTTCCTCCCACAGACCATGACACAAGTGGGGAGTCGTGCTCTGCTTTCTTCCGGGGCCTGAGTCTCCCACGGAAAATGTTTTGGGACTCCCTTGCCGTTCTCTCACGCATGCACACAGCAACATGCTTCCAGCCTCGGGAAGGCCTCTTTTCGCGGAAGCAGGAATTCTCCACACACTCGTTCCTTCGACTCAGGGGCTTGGCTTTAGGCCTGCAGGCACACGTACGGGGCAACGGTAACCAGCCTCGTAAACAAGGAGTGAGTTGACAGCTGCCTTCCGCGCCGGCCTGGTTCTGCCTCGATTTTACCTATGGAACCCGCCCCCCAGGCCCTCACCCACACTGCAGCATAAACTGCTTCCTCCCACAGAGAGGTCGGCGGTAGCCAAAGCACGGCTTCTGTACACTGTTGTTTCTTCGAGGTAGAACGCAAGCGATTGGACTTCCGTGCAGAAGTGGGGCCGCAGGGCTAGCTTCCTGAAACAAGTGGGGAGTCGTGTGCTGCCTTCTGCAGCGGCCTGAGGCTCCCACGGAAAATGGTTTGGGACTCCGTTGCAGTGCGCTCACGCATGCGCACAGCAACACGCTTCCAGCCTCAGGAAGGCCTCTTTCCGCTGAAGCAGGAATTCTCTGCAGACTTGTTCCTTCCACTTAGGTGCTTGGCTTTAGGCCTGCTGCAGGCACACACGGGGCAACGGTACCAGCCCCGTAACCCAGGAGGGAGCTGACAGCTGCCTTCTGCACCGGCCTGTTTCTCCATCGAGTTTACGTATGGAACCCGTCCCCAGGCTCTCACCCACAGTGCAGAGTAAACTGCTTCCCCCCACAGACCATGACACCAGTGGGGAGTCGTGCTCGGCCTTCTTCCGGGGCCTGAGTCTCCCACGGAAAATGGTTGGGGACTCCCTTGCCGTTCTCTCACGCATGCACGCAGCAAAATGCTTCCAGCCTCGGGAAGGCCTCTTTTCGCTGAAGCAGGAATTCTCTACACACTTGTCCCTCCGACTTAGGGGCTTGGCTTTAGGCCTGCAGGCACACCCGGGGCAAGGGGACCGGCCTCCTCCACAAGAGGTGAGTTGAGAGCGGCCTTCCGCACCGGCCTGTTTCTCGCTCCATTTCACGGATGGGGCCCTTTCCCCCGTCTCTCCCACACGAGCACTGTGAAATTCCTCTGGCTTCAGGAACGGCAATGTTAACTAAAGCGCAGGAACCCTCTAGCATTGATTCTTGGGGTTAGTAGCCCGGTAACCAGGCATCCAGGCACCCAGGGCAGGGCAGGGCGGATCTCCGAAAACGACAGCGGAGTCGACAGCAGCCTTCCTTACAGGCCTGCTTCTCACTCCGGGTTCCGTTTGGGTTCCATTTCTCATGCGTTCCCAGAAACACACACGAGATGAAGTTCACGCTCAGGAAGGGCGATCTGTGCCGAGGCACGGGTTCTCTCCAGTGTTGTTCCTTTGCGTCGGGTGGACGGCCCTTAGGACTCCACGCACACGCGGGAGAGCCGACCTAGGTTCCCGAAACAAGAGTTGAGTCGAGGGGTGCCTTCTGCCCATGCTTCTCTCTCCCTCGGAATTCTGCTGGGGCTCACTCCCCGCGTTTGCCCTGAAGCAGAGTTGAAAAGGCTGCCACCCTGTGGAGAGGCATTGAATGAGCTGAAGCCGGGCTTCTTTCCCGGCTTCTTTCTGCCAAATCAGCGTGGAGCCCTTAGCATTCCTAGGCACGCATGGGGCAGTAAGGGTGCGCTTCAGGTAACAAGAGCTGAGTCGAGAGGTGCCTTCTGGCCCGGACTTCTTCTCCCTCGGTTTCACGTGAGGAACCCGTTCCCCAGGCTCTCCCCCCACGGTAGCCTGGAAACTGCTTCCTCCCTCAGAGAGGTGGATGGCAGCTAAAGCACGGTTTCTCTACCGTGTTGTCTCTTCGAGTTCGAACGCTAGCGATTAGGCTTCCATGCGAAAGTGAGGCCGCAGAGCTAGCCTCCTGAAACAGGTGGGGAGTCGTGTGCTGCCTTCGGCCAGGGCCTGAGTCCCACTCGGAAAATGCCTCCGGACTCCCTTGCGGTGCTCTCACGCATTCCCACAGCAAAATGCTTGCACCCTCAGGAACGGCTCTTTTGGCTGAAGCACGGGTTCTCAGCAGAGCTGTTCCTTCGAGTTAGGGGGTTGCCTTCAGGCCTGCACGCACACACGGGGCAACGGTACTAGGCGCGTAAGCAAGAGGTGAGCTGAGAGCTGCCTTCCGCGCCGGCCTTGTTGCTCCCTCGATTTGACGTATGGAACCCGTTCCCCAGGCTCTCAGCTACAGTACACGGTAAACTGCTTCCTCCCACAGACCATGACACAAGTGGGGAGTCGTGCTCTGCTTTCTTCCGGGGCCTGAGTCTCCCACGGAAAATGTTTTGGGACTCCCTTGCCGTTCTCTCACGCAGGCACACAGCAACATGCTTCCAGCCTCGGGAAGGCCTCTTTTCGCTGAAGCAGGAATTCTCTGCAGACTTGTTCCTTCCACTTAGGTGCTTGGCTTTAGGCCTGCTGCAGGCACACACGGGGCAACGGTACCAGCCCCGTAACCCAGGAGGGAGCTGACAGCTGCCTTCTGCACCGGCCTGTTTCTCCATCGAGTTTACGTATGGAACCCGTCCCCAGGCTCTCACCCACAGTGCAGAGTAAACTGCTTCCCCCCACAGACCATGACACCAGTGGGGAGTCGTGCTCGGCCTTCTTCCGGGGCCTGAGTCTCCCGCGGAAAATGGTTGGGGACTCCCTGGCCGTTCTCTCACGCATGCACACAGCAACATGCTTCCAGCCTCGGGAAGGCCTCTTTTCGCGGAAGCAGGAATTCTCCACACACTCGTTCCTTCGACTCAGGGGCTTGGCTTTAGGCCTGCAGGCACACGTACGGGGCAACGGTAACCAGCCTCGTAAACAAGGAGTGAGTTGACAGCTGCCTTCCGCGCCGGCCTGGTTCTGCCTCGATTTTACCTATGGAACCCGCCCCCCAGGCCCTCACCCACACTGCAGCATAAACTGCTTCCTCCCACAGAGAGGTCGGCGGTAGCCAAAGCACGGCTTCTGTACACTGTTGTTTCTTCGAGGTAGAACGCAAGCGATTGGACTTCCGTGCAGAAGTGGGGCCGCAGGGCTAGCTTCCTGAAACAAGTGGGGAGTCGTGTGCTGCCTTCTGCAGCGGCCTGAGGCTCCCACGGAAAATGGTTTGGGACTCCGTTGCAGTGCGCTCACGCATGCGCACAGCAACACGCTTCCAGCCTCAGGAAGGCCTCTTTCCGCTGAAGCAGGAATTCTCTGCAGACTTGTTCCTTCCACTTAGGTGCTTGGCTTTAGGCCTGCTGCAGGCACACACGGGGCAACGGTACCAGCCCCGTAACCCAGGAGGGAGCTGACAGCTGCCTTCTGCACCGGCCTGTTTCTCCATCGAGTTTACGTATGGAACCCGTCCCCAGGCTCTCACCCACAGTGCAGAGTAAACTGCTTCCCCCCACAGACCATGACACCAGTGGGGAGTCGTGCTCGGCCTTCTTCCGGGGCCTGAGTCTCCCACGGAAAATGGTTGGGGACTCCCTTGCCGTTCTCTCACGCATGCACGCAGCAAAATGCTTCCAGCCTCGGGAAGGCCTCTTTTCGCTGAAGCAGGAATTCTCTACACACTTGTCCCTCCGACTTAGGGGCTTGGCTTTAGGCCTGCAGGCACACCCGGGGCAAGGGGACCGGCCTCCTCCACAAGAGGTGAGTTGAGAGCGGCCTTCCGCACCGGCCTGTTTCTCGCTCCATTTCACGGATGGGGCCCTTTCCCCCGTCTCTCCCACACGAGCACTGTGAAATTCCTCTGGCTTCAGGAACGGCAATGTTAACTAAAGCGCAGGAACCCTCTAGCATTGATTCTTGGGGTTAGTAGCCCGGTAACCAGGCATCCAGGCACCCAGGGCAGGGCAGGGCGGATCTCCGAAAACGACAGCGGAGTCGACAGCAGCCTTCCTTACAGGCCTGCTTCTCACTCCGGGTTCCGTTTGGGTTCCATTTCTCATGCGTTCCCAGAAACACACACGAGATGAAGTTCACGCTCAGGAAGGGCGATCTGTGCCGAGGCACGGGTTCTCTCCAGTGTTGTTCCTTTGCGTCGGGTGGACGGCCCTTAGGACTCCACGCACACGCGGGAGAGCCGACCTAGGTTCCCGAAACAAGAGTTGAGTCGAGGGGTGCCTTCTGCCCATGCTTCTCTCTCCCTCGGAATTCTGCTGGGGCTCACTCCCCGCGTTTGCCCTGAAGCAGAGTTGAAAAGGCTGCCACCCTGTGGAGAGGCATTGAATGAGCTGAAGCCGGGCTTCTTTCCCGGCTTCTTTCTGCCAAATCAGCGTGGAGCCCTTAGCATTCCTAGGCACGCATGGGGCAGTAAGGGTGCGCTTCAGGTAACAAGAGCTGAGTCGAGAGGTGCCTTCTGGCCCGGACTTCTTCTCCCTCGGTTTCACGTGAGGAACCCGTTCCCCAGGCTCTCCCCCCACGGTAGCCTGGAAACTGCTTCCTCCCTCAGAGAGGTGGATGGCAGCTAAAGCACGGTTTCTCTACCGTGTTGTCTCTTCGAGTTCGAACGCTAGCGATTAGGCTTCCATGCGAAAGTGAGGCCGCAGAGCTAGCCTCCTGAAACAGGTGGGGAGTCGTGTGCTGCCTTCGGCCAGGGCCTGAGTCCCACTCGGAAAATGCCTCCGGACTCCCTTGCGGTGCTCTCACGCATTCCCACAGCAAAATGCTTGCACCCTCAGGAACGGCTCTTTTGGCTGAAGCACGGGTTCTCAGCAGAGCTGTTCCTTCGAGTTAGGGGGTTGCCTTCAGGCCTGCACGCACACACGGGGCAACGGTACTAGGCGCGTAAGCAAGAGGTGAGCTGAGAGCTGCCTTCCGCGCCGGCCTTGTTGCTCCCTCGATTTGACGTATGGAACCCGTTCCCCAGGCTCTCAGCTACAGTACACGGTAAACTGCTTCCTCCCACAGACCATGACACAAGTGGGGAGTCGTGCTCTGCTTTCTTCCGGGGCCTGAGTCTCCCACGGAAAATGTTTTGGGACTCCCTTGCCGTTCTCTCACGCATGCACACAGCAACATGCTTCCAGCCTCGGGAAGGCCTCTTTTCGCGGAAGCAGGAATTCTCCACACACTCGTTCCTTCGACTCAGGGGCTTGGCTTTAGGCCTGCAGGCACACGTACGGGGCAACGGTAACCAGCCTCGTAAACAAGGAGTGAGTTGACAGCTGCCTTCCGCGCCGGCCTGGTTCTGCCTCGATTTTACCTATGGAACCCGCCCCCCAGGCCCTCACCCACACTGCAGCATAAACTGCTTCCTCCCACAGAGAGGTCGGCGGTAGCCAAAGCACGGCTTCTGTACACTGTTGTTTCTTCGAGGTAGAACGCAAGCGATTGGACTTCCGTGCAGAAGTGGGGCCGCAGGGCTAGCTTCCTGAAACAAGTGGGGAGTCGTGTGCTGCCTTCTGCAGCGGCCTGAGGCTCCCACGGAAAATGGTTTGGGACTCCGTTGCAGTGCGCTCACGCATGCGCACAGCAACACGCTTCCAGCCTCAGGAAGGCCTCTTTCCGCTGAAGCAGGAATTCTCTGCAGACTTGTTCCTTCCACTTAGGTGCTTGGCTTTAGGCCTGCTGCAGGCACACACGGGGCAACGGTACCAGCCCCGTAACCCAGGAGGGAGCTGACAGCTGCCTTCTGCACCGGCCTGTTTCTCCATCGAGTTTACGTATGGAACCCGTCCCCAGGCTCTCACCCACAGTGCAGAGTAAACTGCTTCCCCCCACAGACCATGACACCAGTGGGGAGTCGTGCTCGGCCTTCTTCCGGGGCCTGAGTCTCCCACGGAAAATGGTTGGGGACTCCCTTGCCGTTCTCTCACGCATGCACGCAGCAAAATGCTTCCAGCCTCGGGAAGGCCTCTTTTCGCTGAAGCAGGAATTCTCTACACACTTGTCCCTCCGACTTAGGGGCTTGGCTTTAGGCCTGCAGGCACACCCGGGGCAAGGGGACCGGCCTCCTCCACAAGAGGTGAGTTGAGAGCGGCCTTCCGCACCGGCCTGTTTCTCGCTCCATTTCACGGATGGGGCCCTTTCCCCCGTCTCTCCCACACGAGCACTGTGAAATTCCTCTGGCTTCAGGAACGGCAATGTTAACTAAAGCGCAGGAACCCTCTAGCATTGATTCTTGGGGTTAGTAGCCCGGTAACCAGGCATCCAGGCACCCAGGGCAGGGCAGGGCGGATCTCCGAAAACGACAGCGGAGTCGACAGCAGCCTTCCTTACAGGCCTGCTTCTCACTCCGGGTTCCGTTTGGGTTCCATTTCTCATGCGTTCCCAGAAACACACACGAGATGAAGTTCACGCTCAGGAAGGGCGATCTGTGCCGAGGCACGGGTTCTCTCCAGTGTTGTTCCTTTGCGTCGGGTGGACGGCCCTTAGGACTCCACGCACACGCGGGAGAGCCGACCTAGGTTCCCGAAACAAGAGTTGAGTCGAGGGGTGCCTTCTGCCCATGCTTCTCTCTCCCTCGGAATTCTGCTGGGGCTCACTCCCCGCGTTTGCCCTGAAGCAGAGTTGAAAAGGCTGCCACCCTGTGGAGAGGCATTGAATGAGCTGAAGCCGGGCTTCTTTCCCGGCTTCTTTCTGCCAAATCAGCGTGGAGCCCTTAGCATTCCTAGGCACGCATGGGGCAGTAAGGGTGCGCTTCAGGTAACAAGAGCTGAGTCGAGAGGTGCCTTCTGGCCCGGACTTCTTCTCCCTCGGTTTCACGTGAGGAACCCGTTCCCCAGGCTCTCCCCCCACGGTAGCCTGGAAACTGCTTCCTCCCTCAGAGAGGTGGATGGCAGCTAAAGCACGGTTTCTCTACCGTGTTGTCTCTTCGAGTTCGAACGCTAGCGATTAGGCTTCCATGCGAAAGTGAGGCCGCAGAGCTAGCCTCCTGAAACAGGTGGGGAGTCGTGTGCTGCCTTCGGCCAGGGCCTGAGTCCCACTCGGAAAATGCCTCCGGACTCCCTTGCGGTGCTCTCACGCATTCCCACAGCAAAATGCTTGCACCCTCAGGAACGGCTCTTTTGGCTGAAGCACGGGTTCTCAGCAGAGCTGTTCCTTCGAGTTAGGGGGTTGCCTTCAGGCCTGCACGCACACACGGGGCAACGGTACTAGGCGCGTAAGCAAGAGGTGAGCTGAGAGCTGCCTTCCGCGCCGGCCTTGTTGCTCCCTCGATTTGACGTATGGAACCCGTTCCCCAGGCTCTCAGCTACAGTACACGGTAAACTGCTTCCTCCCACAGACCATGACACAAGTGGGGAGTCGTGCTCTGCTTTCTTCCGGGGCCTGAGTCTCCCACGGAAAATGTTTTGGGACTCCCTTGCCGTTCTCTCACGCATGCACACAGCAACATGCTTCCAGCCTCGGGAAGGCCTCTTTTCGCGGAAGCAGGAATTCTCCACACACTCGTTCCTTCGACTCAGGGGCTTGGCTTTAGGCCTGCAGGCACACGTACGGGGCAACGGTAACCAGCCTCGTAAACAAGGAGTGAGTTGACAGCTGCCTTCCGCGCCGGCCTGGTTCTGCCTCGATTTTACCTATGGAACCCGCCCCCCAGGCCCTCACCCACACTGCAGCATAAACTGCTTCCTCCCACAGAGAGGTCGGCGGTAGCCAAAGCACGGCTTCTGTACACTGTTGTTTCTTCGAGGTAGAACGCAAGCGATTGGACTTCCGTGCAGAAGTGGGGCCGCAGGGCTAGCTTCCTGAAACAAGTGGGGAGTCGTGTGCTGCCTTCTGCAGCGGCCTGAGGCTCCCACGGAAAATGGTTTGGGACTCCGTTGCAGTGCGCTCACGCATGCGCACAGCAACACGCTTCCAGCCTCAGGAAGGCCTCTTTCCGCTGAAGCAGGAATTCTCTGCAGACTTGTTCCTTCCACTTAGGTGCTTGGCTTTAGGCCTGCTGCAGGCACACACGGGGCAACGGTACCAGCCCCGTAACCCAGGAGGGAGCTGACAGCTGCCTTCTGCACCGGCCTGTTTCTCCATCGAGTTTACGTATGGAACCCGTCCCCAGGCTCTCACCCACAGTGCAGAGTAAACTGCTTCCCCCCACAGACCATGACACCAGTGGGGAGTCGTGCTCGGCCTTCTTCCGGGGCCTGAGTCTCCCACGGAAAATGGTTGGGGACTCCCTTGCCGTTCTCTCACGCATGCACGCAGCAAAATGCTTCCAGCCTCGGGAAGGCCTCTTTTCGCTGAAGCAGGAATTCTCTACACACTTGTCCCTCCCACTTAGGGGCTTGGCTTTAGGCCTGCAGGCACACCCGGGGCAAGGGGACCGGCCTCCTCCACAAGAGGTGAGTTGAGAGCGGCCTTCCGCACCGGCCTGTTTCTCGCTCCATTTCACGGATGGGGCCCTTTCCCCCGTCTCTCCCACACGAGCACTGTGAAATTCCTCTGGCTTCAGGAACGGCAATGTTAACTAAAGCGCAGGAACCCTCTAGCATTGATTCTTGGGGTTAGTAGCCCGGTAACCAGGCATCCAGGCACCCAGGGCAGGGCAGGGCGGATCTCCGAAAACGACAGCGGAGTCGACAGCAGCCTTCCTTACAGGCCTGCTTCTCACTCCGGGTTCCGTTTGGGTTCCATTTCTCATGCGTTCCCAGAAACACACACGAGATGAAGTTCACGCTCAGGAAGGGCGATCTGTGCCGAGGCACGGGTTCTCTCCAGTGTTGTTCCTTTGCGTCGGGTGGACGGCCCTTAGGACTCCACGCACACGCGGGAGAGCCGACCTAGGTTCCCGAAACAAGAGTTGAGTCGAGGGGTGCCTTCTGCCCATGCTTCTCTCTCCCTCGGAATTCTGCTGGGGCTCACTCCCCGCGTTTGCCCTGAAGCAGAGTTGAAAAGGCTGCCACCCTGTGGAGAGGCATTGAATGAGCTGAAGCCGGGCTTCTTTCCCGGCTTCTTTCTGCCAAATCAGCGTGGAGCCCTTAGCATTCCTAGGCACGCATGGGGCAGTAAGGGTGCGCTTCAGGTAACAAGAGCTGAGTCGAGAGGTGCCTTCTGGCCCGGACTTCTTCTCCCTCGGTTTCACGTGAGGAACCCGTTCCCCAGGCTCTCCCCCCACGGTAGCCTGGAAACTGCTTCCTCCCTCAGAGAGGTGGATGGCAGCTAAAGCACGGTTTCTCTACCGTGTTGTCTCTTCGAGTTCGAACGCTAGCGATTAGGCTTCCATGCGAAAGTGAGGCCGCAGAGCTAGCCTCCTGAAACAGGTGGGGAGTCGTGTGCTGCCTTCGGCCAGGGCCTGAGTCCCACTCGGAAAATGCCTCCGGACTCCCTTGCGGTGCTCTCACGCATTCCCACAGCAAAATGCTTGCACCCTCAGGAACGGCTCTTTTGGCTGAAGCACGGGTTCTCAGCAGAGCTGTTCCTTCGAGTTAGGGGGTTGCCTTCAGGCCTGCACGCACACACGGGGCAACGGTACTAGGCGCGTAAGCAAGAGGTGAGCTGAGAGCTGCCTTCCGCGCCGGCCTTGTTGCTCCCTCGATTTGACGTATGGAACCCGTTCCCCAGGCTCTCAGCTACAGTACACGGTAAACTGCTTCCTCCCACAGACCATGACACAAGTGGGGAGTCGTGCTCTGCTTTCTTCCGGGGCCTGAGTCTCCCACGGAAAATGTTTTGGGACTCCCTTGCCGTTCTCTCACGCAGGCACACAGCAACATGCTTCCAGCCTCGGGAAGGCCTCTTTTCGCTGAAGCAGGAATTCTCTGCAGACTTGTTCCTTCCACTTAGGTGCTTGGCTTTAGGCCTGCTGCAGGCACACACGGGGCAACGGTACCAGCCCCGTAACCCAGGAGGGAGCTGACAGCTGCCTTCTGCACCGGCCTGTTTCTCCATCGAGTTTACGTATGGAACCCGTCCCCAGGCTCTCACCCACAGTGCAGAGTGAACTGCTTCCCCCCACAGACCATGACACCAGTGGGGAGTCGTGCTCGGCCTTCTTCCGGGGCCTGAGTCTCCCGCGGAAAATGGTTGGGGACTCCCTGGCCGTTCTCTCACGCATGCACACAGCAACATGCTTCCAGCCTCGGGAAGGCCTCTTTTCGCGGAAGCAGGAATTCTCCACACACTCGTTCCTTCGACTCAGGGGCTTGGCTTTAGGCCTGCAGGCACACGTACGGGGCAACGGTAACCAGCCTCGTAAACAAGGAGTGAGTTGACAGCTGCCTTCCGCGCCGGCCTGGTTCTGCCTCGATTTTACCTATGGAACCCGCGCCCCAGGCCCTCACCCACACTGCAGCATAAACTGCTTCCTCCCACAGAGAGGTCGGCGGTAGCCAAAGCACGGCTTCTGTACACTGTTGTTTCTTCGAGGTAGAACGCAAGCGATTGGACTTCCGTGCAGAAGTGGGGCCGCAGGGCTAGCTTCCTGAAACAAGTGGGGAGTCGTGTGCTGCCTTCTGCAGCGGCCTGAGGCTCCCACGGAAAATGGTTTGGGACTCCGTTGCAGTGCGCTCACGCATGCGCACAGCAACACGCTTCCAGCCTCAGGAAGGCCTCTTTCCGCTGAAGCAGGAATTCTCTGCAGACTTGTTCCTTCCACTTAGGTGCTTGGCTTTAGGCCTGCTGCAGGCACACACGGGGCAACGGTACCAGCCCCGTAACCCAGGAGGGAGCTGACAGCTGCCTTCTGCACCGGCCTGTTTCTCCATCGAGTTTACGTATGGAACCCGTCCCCAGGCTCTCACCCACAGTGCAGAGTAAACTGCTTCCCCCCACAGACCATGACACCAGTGGGGAGTCGTGCTCGGCCTTCTTCCGGGGCCTGAGTCTCCCACGGAAAATGGTTGGGGACTCCCTTGCCGTTCTCTCACGCATGCACGCAGCAAAATGCTTCCAGCCTCGGGAAGGCCTCTTTTCGCTGAAGCAGGAATTCTCTACACACTTGTCCCTCCGACTTAGGGGCTTGGCTTTAGGCCTGCAGGCACACCCGGGGCAAGGGGACCGGCCTCCTCCACAAGAGGTGAGTTGAGAGCGGCCTTCCGCACCGGCCTGTTTCTCGCTCCATTTCACGGATGGGGCCCTTTCCCCCGTCTCTCCCACACGAGCACTGTGAAATTCCTCTGGCTTCAGGAACGGCAATGTTAACTAAAGCGCAGGAACCCTCTAGCATTGATTCTTGGGGTTAGTAGCCCGGTAACCAGGCATCCAGGCACCCAGGGCAGGGCAGGGCGGATCTCCGAAAACGACAGCGGAGTCGACAGCAGCCTTCCTTACAGGCCTGCTTCTCACTCCGGGTTCCGTTTGGGTTCCATTTCTCATGCGTTCCCAGAAACACACACGAGATGAAGTTCACGCTCAGGAAGGGCGATCTGTGCCGAGGCACGGGTTCTCTCCAGTGTTGTTCCTTTGCGTCGGGTGGACGGCCCTTAGGACTCCACGCACACGCGGGAGAGCCGACCTAGGTTCCCGAAACAAGAGTTGAGTCGAGGGGTGCCTTCTGCCCATGCTTCTCTCTCCCTCGGAATTCTGCTGGGGCTCACTCCCCGCGTTTGCCCTGAAGCAGAGTTGAAAAGGCTGCCACCCTGTGGAGAGGCATTGAATGAGCTGAAGCCGGGCTTCTTTCCCGGCTTCTTTCTGCCAAATCAGCGTGGAGCCCTTAGCATTCCTAGGCACGCATGGGGCAGTAAGGGTGCGCTTCAGGTAACAAGAGCTGAGTCGAGAGGTGCCTTCTGGCCCGGACTTCTTCTCCCTCGGTTTCACGTGAGGAACCCGTTCCCCAGGCTCTCCCCCCACGGTAGCCTGGAAACTGCTTCCTCCCTCAGAGAGGTGGATGGCAGCTAAAGCACGGTTTCTCTACCGTGTTGTCTCTTCGAGTTCGAACGCTAGCGATTAGGCTTCCATGCGAAAGTGAGGCCGCAGAGCTAGCCTCCTGAAACAGGTGGGGAGTCGTGTGCTGCCTTCGGCCAGGGCCTGAGTCCCACTCGGAAAATGCCTCCGGACTCCCTTGCGGTGCTCTCACGCATTCCCACAGCAAAATGCTTGCACCCTCAGGAACGGCTCTTTTGGCTGAAGCACGGGTTCTCAGCAGAGCTGTTCCTTCGAGTTAGGGGGTTGCCTTCAGGCCTGCACGCACACACGGGGCAACGGTACTAGGCGCGTAAGCAAGAGGTGAGCTGAGAGCTGCCTTCCGCGCCGGCCTTGTTGCTCCCTCGATTTGACGTATGGAACCCGTTCCCCAGGCTCTCAGCTACAGTACACGGTAAACTGCTTCCTCCCACAGACCATGACACAAGTGGGGAGTCGTGCTCTGCTTTCTTCCGGGGCCTGAGTCTCCCACGGAAAATGTTTTGGGACTCCCTTGCCGTTCTCTCACGCATGCACACAGCAACATGCTTCCAGCCTCGGGAAGGCCTCTTTTCGCTGAAGCAGGAATTCTCTGCAGACTTGTTCCTTCCACTTAGGTGCTTGGCTTTAGGCCTGCTGCAGGCACACACGGGGCAACGGTACCAGCCCCGTAACCCAGGAGGGAGCTGACAGCTGCCTTCTGCACCGGCCTGTTTCTCCATCGAGTTTACGTATGGAACCCGTCCCCAGGCTCTCACCCACAGTGCAGAGTGAACTGCTTCCCCCCACAGACCATGACACCAGTGGGGAGTCGTGCTCGGCCTTCTTCCGGGGCCTGAGTCTCCCGCGGAAAATGGTTGGGGACTCCCTGGCCGTTCTCTCACGCATGCACACAGCAACATGCTTCCAGCCTCGGGAAGGCCTCTTTTCGCGGAAGCAGGAATTCTCCACACACTCGTTCCTTCGACTCAGGGGCTTGGCTTTAGGCCTGCAGGCACACGTACGGGGCAACGGTAACCAGCCTCGTAAACAAGGAGTGAGTTGACAGCTGCCTTCCGCGCCGGCCTGGTTCTGCCTCGATTTTACCTATGGAACCCGCCCCCCAGGCCCTCACCCACACTGCAGCATAAACTGCTTCCTCCCACAGAGAGGTCGGCGGTAGCCAAAGCACGGCTTCTGTACACTGTTGTTTCTTCGAGGTAGAACGCAAGCGATTGGACTTCCGTGCAGAAGTGGGGCCGCAGGGCTAGCTTCCTGAAACAAGTGGGGAGTCGTGTGCTGCCTTCTGCGGCGGCCTGAGGCTCCCACGGAAAATGGTTTGGGACTCCGTTGCAGTGCGCTCACGCATGCGCACAGCAACACGCTTCCAGCCTCAGGAAGGCCTCTTTCCGCTGAAGCAGGAATTCTCTGCAGACTTGTTCCTTCCACTTAGGTGCTTGGCTTTAGGCCTGCTGCAGGCACACACGGGGCAACGGTACCAGCCCCGTAACCCAGGAGGGAGCTGACAGCTGCCTTCTGCACCGGCCTGTTTCTCCATCGAGTTTACGTATGGAACCCGTCCCCAGGCTCTCACCCACAGTGCAGAGTAAACTGCTTCCCCCCACAGACCATGACACCAGTGGGGAGTCGTGCTCGGCCTTCTTCCGGGGCCTGAGTCTCCCACGGAAAATGGTTGGGGACTCCCTTGCCGTTCTCTCACGCATGCACGCAGCAAAATGCTTCCAGCCTCGGGAAGGCCTCTTTTCGCTGAAGCAGGAATTCTCTACACACTTGTCCCTCCGACTTAGGGGCTTGGCTTTAGGCCTGCAGGCACACCCGGGGCAAGGGGACCGGCCTCCTCCACAAGAGGTGAGTTGAGAGCGGCCTTCCGCACCGGCCTGTTTCTCGCTCCATTTCACGGATGGGGCCCTTTCCCCCGTCTCTCCCACACGAGCACTGTGAAATTCCTCTGGCTTCAGGAACGGCAATGTTAACTAAAGCGCAGGAACCCTCTAGCATTGATTCTTGGGGTTAGTAGCCCGGTAACCAGGCATCCAGGCACCCAGGGCAGGGCAGGGCGGATCTCCGAAAACGACAGCGGAGTCGACAGCAGCCTTCCTTACAGGCCTGCTTCTCACTCCGGGTTCCGTTTGGGTTCCATTTCTCATGCGTTCCCAGAAACACACACGAGATGAAGTTCACGCTCAGGAAGGGCGATCTGTGCCGAGGCACGGGTTCTCTCCAGTGTTGTTCCTTTGCGTCGGGTGGACGGCCCTTAGGACTCCACGCACACGCGGGAGAGCCGACCTAGGTTCCCGAAACAAGAGTTGAGTCGAGGGGTGCCTTCTGCCCATGCTTCTCTCTCCCTCGGAATTCTGCTGGGGCTCACTCCCCGCGTTTGCCCTGAAGCAGAGTTGAAAAGGCTGCCACCCTGTGGAGAGGCATTGAATGAGCTGAAGCCGGGCTTCTTTCCCGGCTTCTTTCTGCCAAATCAGCGTGGAGCCCTTAGCATTCCTAGGCACGCATGGGGCAGTAAGGGTGCGCTTCAGGTAACAAGAGCTGAGTCGAGAGGTGCCTTCTGGCCCGGACTTCTTCTCCCTCGGTTTCACGTGAGGAACCCGTTCCCCAGGCTCTCCCCCCACGGTAGCCTGGAAACTGCTTCCTCCCTCAGAGAGGTGGATGGCAGCTAAAGCACGGTTTCTCTACCGTGTTGTCTCTTCGAGTTCGAACGCTAGCGATTAGGCTTCCATGCGAAAGTGAGGCCGCAGAGCTAGCCTCCTGAAACAGGTGGGGAGTCGTGTGCTGCCTTCGGCCAGGGCCTGAGTCCCACTCGGAAAATGCCTCCGGACTCCCTTGCGGTGCTCTCACGCATTCCCACAGCAAAATGCTTGCACCCTCAGGAACGGCTCTTTTGGCTGAAGCACGGGTTCTCAGCAGAGCTGTTCCTTCGAGTTAGGGGGTTGCCTTCAGGCCTGCACGCACACACGGGGCAACGGTACTAGGCGCGTAAGCAAGAGGTGAGCTGAGAGCTGCCTTCCGCGCCGGCCTTGTTGCTCCCTCGATTTGACGTATGGAACCCGTTCCCCAGGCTCTCAGCTACAGTACACGGTAAACTGCTTCCTCCCACAGACCATGACACAAGTGGGGAGTCGTGCTCTGCTTTCTTCCGGGGCCTGAGTCTCCCACGGAAAATGTTTTGGGACTCCCTTGCCGTTCTCTCACGCAGGCACACAGCAACATGCTTCCAGCCTCGGGAAGGCCTCTTTTCGCTGAAGCAGGAATTCTCTGCAGACTTGTTCCTTCCACTTAGGTGCTTGGCTTTAGGCCTGCTGCAGGCACACACGGGGCAACGGTACCAGCCCCGTAACCCAGGAGGGAGCTGACAGCTGCCTTCTGCACCGGCCTGTTTCTCCATCGAGTTTACGTATGGAACCCGTCCCCAGGCTCTCACCCACAGTGCAGAGTAAACTGCTTCCCCCCACAGACCATGACACCAGTGGGGAGTCGTGCTCGGCCTTCTTCCGGGGCCTGAGTCTCCCGCGGAAAATGGTTGGGGACTCCCTGGCCGTTCTCTCACGCATGCACACAGCAACATGCTTCCAGCCTCGGGAAGGCCTCTTTTCGCGGAAGCAGGAATTCTCCACACACTCGTTCCTTCGACTCAGGGGCTTGGCTTTAGGCCTGCAGGCACACGTACGGGGCAACGGTAACCAGCCTCGTAAACAAGGAGTGAGTTGACAGCTGCCTTCCGCGCCGGCCTGGTTCTGCCTCGATTTTACCTATGGAACCCGCCCCCCAGGCCCTCACCCACACTGCAGCATAAACTGCTTCCTCCCACAGAGAGGTCGGCGGTAGCCAAAGCACGGCTTCTGTACACTGTTGTTTCTTCGAGGTAGAACGCAAGCGATTGGACTTCCGTGCAGAAGTGGGGCCGCAGGGCTAGCTTCCTGAAACAAGTGGGGAGTCGTGTGCTGCCTTCTGCAGCGGCCTGAGGCTCCCACGGAAAATGGTTTGGGACTCCGTTGCAGTGCGCTCACGCATGCGCACAGCAACACGCTTCCAGCCTCAGGAAGGCCTCTTTCCGCTGAAGCAGGAATTCTCTGCAGACTTGTTCCTTCCACTTAGGTGCTTGGCTTTAGGCCTGCTGCAGGCACACACGGGGCAACGGTACCAGCCCCGTAACCCAGGAGGGAGCTGACAGCTGCCTTCTGCACCGGCCTGTTTCTCCATCGAGTTTACGTATGGAACCCGTCCCCAGGCTCTCACCCACAGTGCAGAGTAAACTGCTTCCCCCCACAGACCATGACACCAGTGGGGAGTCGTGCTCGGCCTTCTTCCGGGGCCTGAGTCTCCCACGGAAAATGGTTGGGGACTCCCTTGCCGTTCTCTCACGCATGCACGCAGCAAAATGCTTCCAGCCTCGGGAAGGCCTCTTTTCGCTGAAGCAGGAATTCTCTACACACTTGTCCCTCCGACTTAGGGGCTTGGCTTTAGGCCTGCAGGCACACCCGGGGCAAGGGGACCGGCCTCCTCCACAAGAGGTGAGTTGAGAGCGGCCTTCCGCACCGGCCTGTTTCTCGCTCCATTTCACGGATGGGGCCCTTTCCCCCGTC
This sequence comes from Mirounga angustirostris, assembly GCF_029215605.1. Taxonomy (NCBI): domain Eukaryota; kingdom Metazoa; phylum Chordata; class Mammalia; order Carnivora; family Phocidae; genus Mirounga; species Mirounga angustirostris. The sequence continues at coordinate 57,238 of NW_026991848.1, forward strand.
TCTCCCACACGAGCACTGTGAAATTCCTCTGGCTTCAGGAACGGCAATGTTAACTAAAGCGCAGGAACCCTCTAGCATTGATTCTTGGGGTTAGTAGCCCGGTAACCAGGCATCCAGGCACCCAGGGCAGGGCAGGGCGGATCTCCGAAAACGACAGCGGAGTCGACAGCAGCCTTCCTTACAGGCCTGCTTCTCACTCCGGGTTCCGTTTGGGTTCCATTTCTCATGCGTTCCCAGAAACACACACGAGATGAAGTTCACGCTCAGGAAGGGCGATCTGTGCCGAGGCACGGGTTCTCTCCAGTGTTGTTCCTTTGCGTCGGGTGGACGGCCCTTAGGACTCCACGCACACGCGGGAGAGCCGACCTAGGTTCCCGAAACAAGAGTTGAGTCGAGGGGTGCCTTCTGCCCATGCTTCTCTCTCCCTCGGAATTCTGCTGGGGCTCACTCCCCGCGTTTGCCCTGAAGCAGAGTTGAAAAGGCTGCCACCCTGTGGAGAGGCATTGAATGAGCTGAAGCCGGGCTTCTTTCCCGGCTTCTTTCTGCCAAATCAGCGTGGAGCCCTTAGCATTCCTAGGCACGCATGGGGCAGTAAGGGTGCGCTTCAGGTAACAAGAGCTGAGTCGAGAGGTGCCTTCTGGCCCGGACTTCTTCTCCCTCGGTTTCACGTGAGGAACCCGTTCCCCAGGCTCTCCCCCCACGGTAGCCTGGAAACTGCTTCCTCCCTCAGAGAGGTGGATGGCAGCTAAAGCACGGTTTCTCTACCGTGTTGTCTCTTCGAGTTCGAACGCTAGCGATTAGGCTTCCATGCGAAAGTGAGGCCGCAGAGCTAGCCTCCTGAAACAGGTGGGGAGTCGTGTGCTGCCTTCGGCCAGGGCCTGAGTCCCACTCGGAAAATGCCTCCGGACTCCCTTGCGGTGCTCTCACGCATTCCCACAGCAAAATGCTTGCACCCTCAGGAACGGCTCTTTTGGCTGAAGCACGGGTTCTCAGCAGAGCTGTTCCTTCGAGTTAGGGGGTTGCCTTCAGGCCTGCACGCACACACGGGGCAACGGTACTAGGCGCGTAAGCAAGAGGTGAGCTGAGAGCTGCCTTCCGCGCCGGCCTTGTTGCTCCCTCGATTTGACGTATGGAACCCGTTCCCCAGGCTCTCAGCTACAGTACACGGTAAACTGCTTCCTCCCACAGACCATGACACAAGTGGGGAGTCGTGCTCTGCTTTCTTCCGGGGCCTGAGTCTCCCACGGAAAATGTTTTGGGACTCCCTTGCCGTTCTCTCACGCAGGCACACAGCAACATGCTTCCAGCCTCGGGAAGGCCTCTTTTCGCTGAAGCAGGAATTCTCTGCAGACTTGTTCCTTCCACTTAGGTGCTTGGCTTTAGGCCTGCTGCAGGCACACACGGGGCAACGGTACCAGCCCCGTAACCCAGGAGGGAGCTGACAGCTGCCTTCTGCACCGGCCTGTTTCTCCATCGAGTTTACGTATGGAACCCGTCCCCAGGCTCTCACCCACAGTGCAGAGTGAACTGCTTCCCCCCACAGACCATGACACCAGTGGGGAGTCGTGCTCGGCCTTCTTCCGGGGCCTGAGTCTCCCGCGGAAAATGGTTGGGGACTCCCTGGCCGTTCTCTCACGCATGCACACAGCAACATGCTTCCAGCCTCGGGAAGGCCTCTTTTCGCGGAAGCAGGAATTCTCCACACACTCGTTCCTTCGACTCAGGGGCTTGGCTTTAGGCCTGCAGGCACACGTACGGGGCAACGGTAACCAGCCTCGTAAACAAGGAGTGAGTTGACAGCTGCCTTCCGCGCCGGCCTGGTTCTGCCTCGATTTTACCTATGGAACCCGCCCCCCAGGCCCTCACCCACACTGCAGCATAAACTGCTTCCTCCCACAGAGAGGTCGGCGGTAGCCAAAGCACGGCTTCTGTACACTGTTGTTTCTTCGAGGTAGAACGCAAGCGATTGGACTTCCGTGCAGAAGTGGGGCCGCAGGGCTAGCTTCCTGAAACAAGTGGGGAGTCGTGTGCTGCCTTCTGCGGCGGCCTGAGGCTCCCACGGAAAATGGTTTGGGACTCCGTTGCAGTGCGCTCACGCATGCGCACAGCAACACGCTTCCAGCCTCAGGAAGGCCTCTTTCCGCTGAAGCAGGAATTCTCTGCAGACTTGTTCCTTCCACTTAGGTGCTTGGCTTTAGGCCTGCTGCAGGCACACACGGGGCAACGGTACCAGCCCCGTAACCCAGGAGGGAGCTGACAGCTGCCTTCTGCACCGGCCTGTTTCTCCATCGAGTTTACGTATGGAACCCGTCCCCAGGCTCTCACCCACAGTGCAGAGTAAACTGCTTCCCCCCACAGACCATGACACCAGTGGGGAGTCGTGCTCGGCCTTCTTCCGGGGCCTGAGTCTCCCACGGAATATGGTTGGGGACTCCCTTGCCGTTCTCTCACGCATGCACGCAGCAAAATGCTTCCAGCCTCGGGAAGGCCTCTTTTCGCTGAAGCAGGAATTCTCTACACACTTGTCCCTCCCACTTAGGGGCTTGGCTTTAGGCCTGCAGGCACACCCGGGGCAAGGGGACCGGCCTCCTCCACAAGAGGTGAGTTGAGAGCGGCCTTCCGCACCGGCCTGTTTCTCGCTCCATTTCACGGATGGGGCCCTTTCCCCCGTCTCTCCCACACGAGCACTGTGAAATTCCTCTGGCTTCAGGAACGGCAATGTTAACTAAAGCGCAGGAACCCTCTAGCATTGATTCTTGGGGTTAGTAGCCCGGTAACCAGGCATCCAGGCACCCAGGGCAGGGCAGGGCGGATCTCCGAAAACGACAGCGGAGTCGACAGCAGCCTTCCTTACAGGCCTGCTTCTCACTCCGGGTTCCGTTTGGGTTCCATTTCTCATGCGTTCCCAGAAACACACACGAGATGAAGTTCACGCTCAGGAAGGGCGATCTGTGCCGAGGCACGGGTTCTCTCCAGTGTTGTTCCTTTGCGTCGGGTGGACGGCCCTTAGGACTCCACGCACACGCGGGAGAGCCGACCTAGGTTCCCGAAACAAGAGTTGAGTCGAGGGGTGCCTTCTGCCCATGCTTCTCTCTCCCTCGGAATTCTGCTGGGGCTCACTCCCCGCGTTTGCCCTGAAGCAGAGTTGAAAAGGCTGCCACCCTGTGGAGAGGCATTGAATGAGCTGAAGCCGGGCTTCTTTCCCGGCTTCTTTCTGCCAAATCAGCGTGGAGCCCTTAGCATTCCTAGGCACGCATGGGGCAGTAAGGGTGCGCTTCAGGTAACAAGAGCTGAGTCGAGAGGTGCCTTCTGGCCCGGACTTCTTCTCCCTCGGTTTCACGTGAGGAACCCGTTCCCCAGGCTCTCCCCCCACGGTAGCCTGGAAACTGCTTCCTCCCTCAGAGAGGTGGATGGCAGCTAAAGCACGGTTTCTCTACCGTGTTGTCTCTTCGAGTTCGAACGCTAGCGATTAGGCTTCCATGCGAAAGTGAGGCCGCAGAGCTAGCCTCCTGAAACAGGTGGGGAGTCGTGTGCTGCCTTCGGCCAGGGCCTGAGTCCCACTCGGAAAATGCCTCCGGACTCCCTTGCGGTGCTCTCACGCATTCCCACAGCAAAATGCTTGCACCCTCAGGAACGGCTCTTTTGGCTGAAGCACGGGTTCTCAGCAGAGCTGTTCCTTCGAGTTAGGGGGTTGCCTTCAGGCCTGCACGCACACACGGGGCAACGGTACTAGGCGCGTAAGCAAGAGGTGAGCTGAGAGCTGCCTTCCGCGCCGGCCTTGTTGCTCCCTCGATTTGACGTATGGAACCCGTTCCCCAGGCTCTCAGCTACAGTACACGGTAAACTGCTTCCTCCCACAGACCATGACACAAGTGGGGAGTCGTGCTCTGCTTTCTTCCGGGGCCTGAGTCTCCCACGGAAAATGTTTTGGGACTCCCTTGCCGTTCTCTCACGCATGCACACAGCAACATGCTTCCAGCCTCGGGAAGGCCTCTTTTCGCTGAAGCAGGAATTCTCTGCAGACTTGTTCCTTCCACTTAGGTGCTTGGCTTTAGGCCTGCTGCAGGCACACACGGGGCAACGGTACCAGCCCCGTAACCCAGGAGGGAGCTGACAGCTGCCTTCTGCACCGGCCTGTTTCTCCATCGAGTTTACGTATGGAACCCGTCCCCAGGCTCTCACCCACAGTGCAGAGTAAACTGCTTCCCCCCACAGACCATGACACCAGTGGGGAGTCGTGCTCGGCCTTCTTCCGGGGCCTGAGTCTCCCGCGGAAAATGGTTGGGGACTCCCTGGCCGTTCTCTCACGCATGCACACAGCAACATGCTTCCAGCCTCGGGAAGGCCTCTTTTCGCGGAAGCAGGAATTCTCCACACACTCGTTCCTTCGACTCAGGGGCTTGGCTTTAGGCCTGCAGGCACACGTACGGGGCAACGGTAACCAGCCTCGTAAACAAGGAGTGAGTTGACAGCTGCCTTCCGCGCCGGCCTGGTTCTGCCTCGATTTTACCTATGGAACCCGCCCCCCAGGCCCTCACCCACACTGCAGCATAAACTGCTTCCTCCCACAGAGAGGTCGGCGGTAGCCAAAGCACGGCTTCTGTACACTGTTGTTTCTTCGAGGTAGAACGCAAGCGATTGGACTTCCGTGCAGAAGTGGGGCCGCAGGGCTAGCTTCCTGAAACAAGTGGGGAGTCGTGTGCTGCCTTCTGCAGCGGCCTGAGGCTCCCACGGGAAATGGTTTGGGACTCCGTTGCAGTGCGCTCACGCATGCGCACAGCAACACGCTTCCAGCCTCAGGAAGGCCTCTTTCCGCTGAAGCAGGAATTCTCTGCAGACTTGTTCCTTCCACTTAGGTGCTTGGCTTTAGGCCTGCTGCAGGCACACACGGGGCAACGGTACCAGCCCCGTAACCCAGGAGGGAGCTGACAGCTGCCTTCTGCACCGGCCTGTTTCTCCATCGAGTTTACGTATGGAACCCGTCCCCAGGCTCTCACCCACAGTGCAGAGTAAACTGCTTCCCCCCACAGACCATGACACCAGTGGGGAGTCGTGCTCGGCCTTCTTCCGGGGCCTGAGTCTCCCACGGAAAATGGTTGGGGACTCCCTTGCCGTTCTCTCACGCATGCACGCAGCAAAATGCTTCCAGCCTCGGGAAGGCCTCTTTTCGCTGAAGCAGGAATTCTCTACACACTTGTCCCTCCGACTTAGGGGCTTGGCTTTAGGCCTGCAGGCACACCCGGGGCAAGGGGACCGGCCTCCTCCACAAGAGGTGAGTTGAGAGCGGCCTTCCGCACCGGCCTGTTTCTCGCTCCATTTCACGGATGGGGCCCTTTCCCCCGTCTCTCCCACACGAGCACTGTGAAATTCCTCTGGCTTCAGGAACGGCAATGTTAACTAAAGCGCAGGAACCCTCTAGCATTGATTCTTGGGGTTAGTAGCCCGGTAACCAGGCATCCAGGCACCCAGGGCAGGGCAGGGCGGATCTCCGAAAACGACAGCGGAGTCGACAGCAGCCTTCCTTACAGGCCTGCTTCTCACTCCGGGTTCCGTTTGGGTTCCATTTCTCATGCGTTCCCAGAAACACACACGAGATGAAGTTCACGCTCAGGAAGGGCGATCTGTGCCGAGGCACGGGTTCTCTCCAGTGTTGTTCCTTTGCGTCGGGTGGACGGCCCTTAGGACTCCACGCACACGCGGGAGAGCCGACCTAGGTTCCCGAAACAAGAGTTGAGTCGAGGGGTGCCTTCTGCCCATGCTTCTCTCTCCCTCGGAATTCTGCTGGGGCTCACTCCCCGCGTTTGCCCTGAAGCAGAGTTGAAAAGGCTGCCACCCTGTGGAGAGGCATTGAATGAGCTGAAGCCGGGCTTCTTTCCCGGCTTCTTTCTGCCAAATCAGCGTGGAGCCCTTAGCATTCCTAGGCACGCATGGGGCAGTAAGGGTGCGCTTCAGGTAACAAGAGCTGAGTCGAGAGGTGCCTTCTGGCCCGGACTTCTTCTCCCTCGGTTTCACGTGAGGAACCCGTTCCCCAGGCTCTCCCCCCACGGTAGCCTGGAAACTGCTTCCTCCCTCAGAGAGGTGGATGGCAGCTAAAGCACGGTTTCTCTACCGTGTTGTCTCTTCGAGTTCGAACGCTAGCGATTAGGCTTCCATGCGAAAGTGAGGCCGCAGAGCTAGCCTCCTGAAACAGGTGGGGAGTCGTGTGCTGCCTTCGGCCAGGGCCTGAGTCCCACTCGGAAAATGCCTCCGGACTCCCTTGCGGTGCTCTCACGCATTCCCACAGCAAAATGCTTGCACCCTCAGGAACGGCTCTTTTGGCTGAAGCACGGGTTCTCAGCAGAGCTGTTCCTTCGAGTTAGGGGGTTGCCTTCAGGCCTGCACGCACACACGGGGCAACGGTACTAGGCGCGTAAGCAAGAGGTGAGCTGAGAGCTGCCTTCCGCGCCGGCCTTGTTGCTCCCTCGATTTGACGTATGGAACCCGTTCCCCAGGCTCTCAGCTACAGTACACGGTAAACTGCTTCCTCCCACAGACCATGACACAAGTGGGGAGTCGTGCTCTGCTTTCTTCCGGGGCCTGAGTCTCCCACGGAAAATGTTTTGGGACTCCCTTGCCGTTCTCTCACGCATGCACACAGCAACATGCTTCCAGCCTCGGGAAGGCCTCTTTTCGCGGAAGCAGGAATTCTCCACACACTCGTTCCTTCGACTCAGGGGCTTGGCTTTAGGCCTGCAGGCACACGTACGGGGCAACGGTAACCAGCCTCGTAAACAAGGAGTGAGTTGACAGCTGCCTTCCGCGCCGGCCTGGTTCTGCCTCGATTTTACCTATGGAACCCGCCCCCCAGGCCCTCACCCACACTGCAGCATAAACTGCTTCCTCCCACAGAGAGGTCGGCGGTAGCCAAAGCACGGCTTCTGTACACTGTTGTTTCTTCGAGGTAGAACGCAAGCGATTGGACTTCCGTGCAGAAGTGGGGCCGCAGGGCTAGCTTCCTGAAACAAGTGGGGAGTCGTGTGCTGCCTTCTGCAGCGGCCTGAGGCTCCCACGGAAAATGGTTTGGGACTCCGTTGCAGTGCGCTCACGCATGCGCACAGCAACACGCTTCCAGCCTCAGGAAGGCCTCTTTCCGCTGAAGCAGGAATTCTCTGCAGACTTGTTCCTTCCACTTAGGTGCTTGGCTTTAGGCCTGCTGCAGGCACACACGGGGCAACGGTACCAGCCCCGTAACCCAGGAGGGAGCTGACAGCTGCCTTCTGCACCGGCCTGTTTCTCCATCGAGTTTACGTATGGAACCCGTCCCCAGGCTCTCACCCACAGTGCAGAGTAAACTGCTTCCCCCCACAGACCATGACACCAGTGGGGAGTCGTGCTCGGCCTTCTTCCGGGGCCTGAGTCTCCCACGGAAAATGGTTGGGGACTCCCTTGCCGTTCTCTCACGCATGCACGCAGCAAAATGCTTCCAGCCTCGGGAAGGCCTCTTTTCGCTGAAGCAGGAATTCTCTACACACTTGTCCCTCCCACTTAGGGGCTTGGCTTTAGGCCTGCAGGCACACCCGGGGCAAGGGGACCGGCCTCCTCCACAAGAGGTGAGTTGAGAGCGGCCTTCCGCACCGGCCTGTTTCTCGCTCCATTTCACGGATGGGGCCCTTTCCCCCGTCTCTCCCACACGAGCACTGTGAAATTCCTCTGGCTTCAGGAACGGCAATGTTAACTAAAGCGCAGGAACCCTCTAGCATTGATTCTTGGGGTTAGTAGCCCGGTAACCAGGCATCCAGGCACCCAGGGCAGGGCAGGGCGGATCTCCGAAAACGACAGCGGAGTCGACAGCAGCCTTCCTTACAGGCCTGCTTCTCACTCCGGGTTCCGTTTGGGTTCCATTTCTCATGCGTTCCCAGAAACACACACGAGATGAAGTTCACGCTCAGGAAGGGCGATCTGTGCCGAGGCACGGGTTCTCTCCAGTGTTGTTCCTTTGCGTCGGGTGGACGGCCCTTAGGACTCCACGCACACGCGGGAGAGCCGACCTAGGTTCCCGAAACAAGAGTTGAGTCGAGGGGTGCCTTCTGCCCATGCTTCTCTCTCCCTCGGAATTCTGCTGGGGCTCACTCCCCGCGTTTGCCCTGAAGCAGAGTTGAAAAGGCTGCCACCCTGTGGAGAGGCATTGAATGAGCTGAAGCCGGGCTTCTTTCCCGGCTTCTTTCTGCCAAATCAGCGTGGAGCCCTTAGCATTCCTAGGCACGCATGGGGCAGTAAGGGTGCGCTTCAGGTAACAAGAGCTGAGTCGAGAGGTGCCTTCTGGCCCGGACTTCTTCTCCCTCGGTTTCACGTGAGGAACCCGTTCCCCAGGCTCTCCCCCCACGGTAGCCTGGAAACTGCTTCCTCCCTCAGAGAGGTGGATGGCAGCTAAAGCACGGTTTCTCTACCGTGTTGTCTCTTCGAGTTCGAACGCTAGCGATTAGGCTTCCATGCGAAAGTGAGGCCGCAGAGCTAGCCTCCTGAAACAGGTGGGGAGTCGTGTGCTGCCTTCGGCCAGGGCCTGAGTCCCACTCGGAAAATGCCTCCGGACTCCCTTGCGGTGCTCTCACGCATTCCCACAGCAAAATGCTTGCACCCTCAGGAACGGCTCTTTTGGCTGAAGCACGGGTTCTCAGCAGAGCTGTTCCTTCGAGTTAGGGGGTTGCCTTCAGGCCTGCACGCACACACGGGGCAACGGTACTAGGCGCGTAAGCAAGAGGTGAGCTGAGAGCTGCCTTCCGCGCCGGCCTTGTTGCTCCCTCGATTTGACGTATGGAACCCGTTCCCCAGGCTCTCAGCTACAGTACACGGTAAACTGCTTCCTCCCACAGACCATGACACAAGTGGGGAGTCGTGCTCTGCTTTCTTCCGGGGCCTGAGTCTCCCACGGAAAATGTTTTGGGACTCCCTTGCCGTTCTCTCACGCATGCACACAGCAACATGCTTCCAGCCTCGGGAAGGCCTCTTTTCGCTGAAGCAGGAATTCTCTGCAGACTTGTTCCTTCCACTTAGGTGCTTGGCTTTAGGCCTGCTGCAGGCACACACGGGGCAACGGTACCAGCCCCGTAACCCAGGAGGGAGCTGACAGCTGCCTTCTGCACCGGCCTGTTTCTCCATCGAGTTTACGTATGGAACCCGTCCCCAGGCTCTCACCCACAGTGCAGAGTGAACTGCTTCCCCCCACAGACCATGACACCAGTGGGGAGTCGTGCTCGGCCTTCTTCCGGGGCCTGAGTCTCCCGCGGAAAATGGTTGGGGACTCCCTGGCCGTTCTCTCACGCATGCACACAGCAACATGCTTCCAGCCTCGGGAAGGCCTCTTTTCGCGGAAGCAGGAATTCTCCACACACTCGTTCCTTCGACTCAGGGGCTTGGCTTTAGGCCTGCAGGCACACGTACGGGGCAACGGTAACCAGCCTCGTAAACAAGGAGTGAGTTGACAGCTGCCTTCCGCGCCGGCCTGGTTCTGCCTCGATTTTACCTATGGAACCCGCCCCCCAGGCCCTCACCCACACTGCAGCATAAACTGCTTCCTCCCACAGAGAGGTCGGCGGTAGCCAAAGCACGGCTTCTGTACACTGTTGTTTCTTCGAGGTAGAACGCAAGCGATTGGACTTCCGTGCAGAAGTGGGGCCGCAGGGCTAGCTTCCTGAAACAAGTGGGGAGTCGTGTGCTGCCTTCTGCAGCGGCCTGAGGCTCCCACGGAAAATGGTTTGGGACTCCGTTGCAGTGCGCTCACGCATGCGCACAGCAACACGCTTCCAGCCTCAGGAAGGCCTCTTTCCGCTGAAGCAGGCCTTGTTCTGCAGTCTTGTTCCTTCTCTGCAGACTTGTTCCTTCCACTTAGGTGCTTGGCTTTAGGCCTGCTGCAGGCACACACGGGGCAACGGTACCAGCCCCGTAACCCAGGAGGGAGCTGACAGCTGCCTTCTGCACCGGCCTGTTTCTCCATCGAGTTTACGTATGGAACCCGTCCCCAGGCTCTCACCCACAGTGCAGAGTAAACTGCTTCCCCCCACAGACCATGACACCAGTGGGGAGTCGTGCTCGGCCTTCTTCCGGGGCCTGAGTCTCCCACGGAAAATGGTTGGGGACTCCCTTGCCGTTCTCTCACGCATGCACGCAGCAAAATGCTTCCAGCCTCGGGAAGGCCTCTTTTCGCTGAAGCAGGAATTCTCTACACACTTGTCCCTCCCACTTAGGGGCTTGGCTTTAGGCCTGCAGGCACACCCGGGGCAAGGGGACCGGCCTCCTCCACAAGAGGTGAGTTGAGAGCGGCCTTCCGCACCGGCCTGTTTCTCGCTCCATTTCACGGATGGGGCCCTTTCCCCCGTCTCTCCCACACGAGCACTGTGAAATTCCTCTGGCTTCAGGAACGGCAATGTTAACTAAAGCGCAGGAACCCTCTAGCATTGATTCTTGGGGTTAGTAGCCCGGTAACCAGGCATCCAGGCACCCAGGGCAGGGCAGGGCGGATCTCCGAAAACGACAGCAGAGTCGACAGCAGCCTTCCTTACAGGCCTGCTTCTCACTCCGGGTTCCGTTTGGGTTCCATTTCTCATGCGTTCCCAGAAACACACACGAGATGAAGTTCACGCTCAGGAAGGGCGATCTGTGCCGAGGCACGGGTTCTCTCCAGTGTTGTTCCTTTGCGTCGGGTGGACGGCCCTTAGGACTCCACGCACACGCGGGAGAGCCGACCTAGGTTCCCGAAACAAGAGTTGAGTCGAGGGGTGCCTTCTGCCCATGCTTCTCTCTCCCTCGGAATTCTGCTGGGGCTCACTCCCCGCGTTTGCCCTGAAGCAGAGTTGAAAAGGCTGCCACCCTGTGGAGAGGCATTGAATGAGCTGAAGCCGGGCTTCTTTCCCGGCTTCTTTCTGCCAAATCAGCGTGGAGCCCTTAGCATTCCTAGGCACGCATGGGGCAGTAAGGGTGCGCTTCAGGTAACAAGAGCTGAGTCGAGAGGTGCCTTCTGGCCCGGACTTCTTCTCCCTCGGTTTCACGTGAGGAACCCGTTCCCCAGGCTCTCCCCCCACGGTAGCCTGGAAACTGCTTCCTCCCTCAGAGAGGTGGATGGCAGCTAAAGCACGGTTTCTCTACCGTGTTGTCTCTTCGAGTTCGAACGCTAGCGATTAGGCTTCCATGCGAAAGTGAGGCCGCAGAGCTAGCCTCCTGAAACAGGTGGGGAGTCGTGTGCTGCCTTCGGCCAGGGCCTGAGTCCCACTCGGAAAATGCCTCCGGACTCCCTTGCGGTGCTCTCACGCATTCCCACAGCAAAATGCTTGCACCCTCAGGAACGGCTCTTTTGGCTGAAGCACGGGTTCTCAGCAGAGCTGTTCCTTCGAGTTAGGGGGTTGCCTTCAGGCCTGCACGCACACACGGGGCAACGGTACTAGGCGCGTAAGCAAGAGGTGAGCTGAGAGCTGCCTTCCGCGCCGGCCTTGTTGCTCCCTCGATTTGACGTATGGAACCCGTTCCCCAGGCTCTCAGCTACAGTACACGGTAAACTGCTTCCTCCCACAGACCATGACACAAGTGGGGAGTCGTGCTCTGCTTTCTTCCGGGGCCTGAGTCTCCCACGGAAAATGTTTTGGGACTCCCTTGCCGTTCTCTCACGCATGCACACAGCAACATGCTTCCAGCCTCGGGAAGGCCTCTTTTCGCTGAAGCAGGAATTCTCTGCAGACTTGTTCCTTCCACTTAGGTGCTTGGCTTTAGGCCTGCTGCAGGCACACACGGGGCAACGGTACCAGCCCCGTAACCCAGGAGGGAGCTGACAGCTGCCTTCTGCACCGGCCTGTTTCTCCATCGAGTTTACGTATGGAACCCGTCCCCAGGCTCTCACCCACAGTGCAGAGTGAACTGCTTCCCCCCACAGACCATGACACCAGTGGGGAGTCGTGCTCGGCCTTCTTCCGGGGCCTGAGTCTCCCGCGGAAAATGGTTGGGGACTCCCTGGCCGTTCTCTCACGCATGCACACAGCAACATGCTTCCAGCCTCGGGAAGGCCTCTTTTCGCGGAAGCAGGAATTCTCCACACACTCGTTCCTTCGACTCAGGGGCTTGGCTTTAGGCCTGCAGGCACACGTACGGGGCAACGGTAACCAGCCTCGTAAACAAGGAGTGAGTTGACAGCTGCCTTCCGCGCCGGCCTGGTTCTGCCTCGATTTTACCTATGGAACCCGCCCCCCAGGCCCTCACCCACACTGCAGCATAAACTGCTTCCTCCCACAGAGAGGTCGGCGGTAGCCAAAGCACGGCTTCTGTACACTGTTGTTTCTTCGAGGTAGAACGCAAGCGATTGGACTTCCGTGCAGAAGTGGGGCCGCAGGGCTAGCTTCCTGAAACAAGTGGGGAGTCGTGTGCTGCCTTCTGCAGCGGCCTGAGGCTCCCACGGAAAATGGTTTGGGACTCCGTTGCAGTGCGCTCACGCATGCGCACAGCAACACGCTTCCAGCCTCAGGAAGGCCTCTTTCCGCTGAAGCAGGAATTCTCTGCAGACTTGTTCCTTCCACTTAGGTGCTTGGCTTTAGGCCTGCTGCAGGCACACACGGGGCAACGGTACCAGCCCCGTAACCCAGGAGGGAGCTGACAGCTGCCTTCTGCACCGGCCTGTTTCTCCATCGAGTTTACGTATGGAACCCGTCCCCAGGCTCTCACCCACAGTGCAGAGTAAACTGCTTCCCCCCACAGACCATGACACCAGTGGGGAGTCGTGCTCGGCCTTCTTCCGGGGCCTGAGTCTCCCACGGAAAATGGTTGGGGACTCCCTTGCCGTTCTCTCACGCATGCACGCAGCAAAATGCTTCCAGCCTCGGGAAGGCCTCTTTTCGCTGAAGCAGGAATTCTCTACACACTTGTCCCTCCGACTTAGGGGCTTGGCTTTAGGCCTGCAGGCACACCCGGGGCAAGGGGACCGGCCTCCTCCACAAGAGGTGAGTTGAGAGCGGCCTTCCGCACCGGCCTGTTTCTCGCTCCATTTCACGGATGGGGCCCTTTCCCCCGTCTCTCCCACACGAGCACTGTGAAATTCCTCTGGCTTCAGGAACGGCAATGTTAACTAAAGCGCAGGAACCCTCTAGCATTGATTCTTGGGGTTAGTAGCCCGGTAACCAGGCATCCAGGCACCCAGGGCAGGGCAGGGCGGATCTCCGAAAACGACAGCGGAGTCGACAGCAGCCTTCCTTACAGGCCTGCTTCTCACTCCGGGTTCCGTTTGGGTTCCATTTCTCATGCGTTCCCAGAAACACACACGAGATGAAGTTCACGCTCAGGAAGGGCGATCTGTGCCGAGGCACGGGTTCTCTCCAGTGTTGTTCCTTTGCGTCGGGTGGACGGCCCTTAGGACTCCACGCACACGCGGGAGAGCCGACCTAGGTTCCCGAAACAAGAGTTGAGTCGAGGGGTGCCTTCTGCCCATGCTTCTCTCTCCCTCGGAATTCTGCTGGGGCTCACTCCCCGCGTTTGCCCTGAAGCAGAGTTGAAAAGGCTGCCACCCTGTGGAGAGGCATTGAATGAGCTGAAGCCGGGCTTCTTTCCCGGCTTCTTTCTGCCAAATCAGCGTGGAGCCCTTAGCATTCCTAGGCACGCATGGGGCAGTAAGGGTGCGCTTCAGGTAACAAGAGCTGAGTCGAGAGGTGCCTTCTGGCCCGGACTTCTTCTCCCTCGGTTTCACGTGAGGAACCCGTTCCCCAGGCTCTCCCCCCACGGTAGCCTGGAAACTGCTTCCTCCCTCAGAGAGGTGGATGGCAGCTAAAGCACGGTTTCTCTACCGTGTTGTCTCTTCGAGTTCGAACGCTAGCGATTAGGCTTCCATGCGAAAGTGAGGCCGCAGAGCTAGCCTCCTGAAACAGGTGGGGAGTCGTGTGCTGCCTTCGGCCAGGGCCTGAGTCCCACTCGGAAAATGCCTCCGGACTCCCTTGCGGTGCTCTCACGCATTCCCACAGCAAAATGCTTGCACCCTCAGGAACGGCTCTTTTGGCTGAAGCACGGGTTCTCAGCAGAGCTGTTCCTTCGAGTTAGGGGGTTGCCTTCAGGCCTGCACGCACACACGGGGCAACGGTACTAGGCGCGTAAGCAAGAGGTGAGCTGAGAGCTGCCTTCCGCGCCGGCCTTGTTGCTCCCTCGATTTGACGTATGGAACCCGTTCCCCAGGCTCTCAGCTACAGTACACGGTAAACTGCTTCCTCCCACAGACCATGACACAAGTGGGGAGTCGTGCTCTGCTTTCTTCCGGGGCCTGAGTCTCCCACGGAAAATGTTTTGGGACTCCCTTGCCGTTCTCTCACGCATGCACACAGCAACATGCTTCCAGCCTCGGGAAGGCCTCTTTTCGCGGAAGCAGGAATTCTCCACACACTCGTTCCTTCGACTCAGGGGCTTGGCTTTAGGCCTGCAGGCACACGTACGGGGCAACGGTAACCAGCCTCGTAAACAAGGAGTGAGTTGACAGCTGCCTTCCGCGCCGGCCTGGTTCTGCCTCGATTTTACCTATGGAACCCGCCCCCCAGGCCCTCACCCACACTGCAGCATAAACTGCTTCCTCCCACAGAGAGGTCGGCGGTAGCCAAAGCACGGCTTCTGTACACTGTTGTTTCTTCGAGGTAGAACGCAAGCGATTGGACTTCCGTGCAGAAGTGGGGCCGCAGGGCTAGCTTCCTGAAACAAGTGGGGAGTCGTGTGCTGCCTTCTGCAGCGGCCTGAGGCTCCCACGGAAAATGGTTTGGGACTCCGTTGCAGTGCGCTCACGCATGCGCACAGCAACACGCTTCCAGCCTCAGGAAGGCCTCTTTCCGCTGAAGCAGGAATTCTCTGCAGACTTGTTCCTTCCACTTAGGTGCTTGGCTTTAGGCCTGCTGCAGGCACACACGGGGCAACGGTACCAGCCCCGTAACCCAGGAGGGAGCTGACAGCTGCCTTCTGCACCGGCCTGTTTCTCCATCGAGTTTACGTATGGAACCCGTCCCCAGGCTCTCACCCACAGTGCAGAGTAAACTGCTTCCCCCCACAGACCATGACACCAGTGGGGAGTCGTGCTCGGCCTTCTTCCGGGGCCTGAGTCTCCCACGGAAAATGGTTGGGGACTCCCTTGCCGTTCTCTCACGCATGCACGCAGCAAAATGCTTCCAGCCTCGGGAAGGCCTCTTTTCGCTGAAGCAGGAATTCTCTACACACTTGTCCCTCCGACTTAGGGGCTTGGCTTTAGGCCTGCAGGCACACCCGGGGCAAGGGGACCGGCCTCCTCCACAAGAGGTGAGTTGAGAGCGGCCTTCCGCACCGGCCTGTTTCTCGCTCCATTTCACGGATGGGGCCCTTTCCCCCGTCTCTCCCACACGAGCACTGTGAAATTCCTCTGGCTTCAGGAACGGCAATGTTAACTAAAGCGCAGGAACCCTCTAGCATTGATTCTTGGGGTTAGTAGCCCGGTAACCAGGCATCCAGGCACCCAGGGCAGGGCAGGGCGGATCTCCGAAAACGACAGCGGAGTCGACAGCAGCCTTCCTTACAGGCCTGCTTCTCACTCCGGGTTCCGTTTGGGTTCCATTTCTCATGCGTTCCCAGAAACACACACGAGATGAAGTTCACGCTCAGGAAGGGCGATCTGTGCCGAGGCACGGGTTCTCTCCAGTGTTGTTCCTTTGCGTCGGGTGGACGGCCCTTAGGACTCCACGCACACGCGGGAGAGCCGACCTAGGTTCCCGAAACAAGAGTTGAGTCGAGGGGTGCCTTCTGCCCATGCTTCTCTCTCCCTCGGAATTCTGCTGGGGCTCACTCCCCGCGTTTGCCCTGAAGCAGAGTTGAAAAGGCTGCCACCCTGTGGAGAGGCATTGAATGAGCTGAAGCCGGGCTTCTTTCCCGGCTTCTTTCTGCCAAATCAGCGTGGAGCCCTTAGCATTCCTAGGCACGCATGGGGCAGTAAGGGTGCGCTTCAGGTAACAAGAGCTGAGTCGAGAGGTGCCTTCTGGCCCGGACTTCTTCTCCCTCGGTTTCACGTGAGGAACCCGTTCCCCAGGCTCTCCCCCCACGGTAGCCTGGAAACTGCTTCCTCCCTCAGAGAGGTGGATGGCAGCTAAAGCACGGTTTCTCTACCGTGTTGTCTCTTCGAGTTCGAACGCTAGCGATTAGGCTTCCATGCGAAAGTGAGGCCGCAGAGCTAGCCTCCTGAAACAGGTGGGGAGTCGTGTGCTGCCTTCGGCCAGGGCCTGAGTCCCACTCGGAAAATGCCTCCGGACTCCCTTGCGGTGCTCTCACGCATTCCCACAGCAAAATGCTTGCACCCTCAGGAACGGCTCTTTTGGCTGAAGCACGGGTTCTCAGCAGAGCTGTTCCTTCGAGTTAGGGGGTTGCCTTCAGGCCTGCACGCACACACGGGGCAACGGTACTAGGCGCGTAAGCAAGAGGTGAGCTGAGAGCTGCCTTCCGCGCCGGCCTTGTTGCTCCCTCGATTTGACGTATGGAACCCGTTCCCCAGGCTCTCAGCTACAGTACACGGTAAACTGCTTCCTCCCACAGACCATGACACAAGTGGGGAGTCGTGCTCTGCTTTCTTCCGGGGCCTGAGTCTCCCACGGAAAATGTTTTGGGACTCCCTTGCCGTTCTCTCACGCATGCACACAGCAACATGCTTCCAGCCTCGGGAAGGCCTCTTTTCGCTGAAGCAGGAATTCTCTGCAGACTTGTTCCTTCCACTTAGGTGCTTGGCTTTAGGCCTGCTGCAGGCACACACGGGGCAACGGTACCAGCCCCGTAACCCAGGAGGGAGCTGACAGCTGCCTTCTGCACCGGCCTGTTTCTCCATCGAGTTTACGTATGGAACCCGTCCCCAGGCTCTCACCCACAGTGCAGAGTGAACTGCTTCCCCCCACAGACCATGACACCAGTGGGGAGTCGTGCTCGGCCTTCTTCCGGGGCCTGAGTCTCCCGCGGAAAATGGTTGGGGACTCCCTGGCCGTTCTCTCACGCATGCACACAGCAACATGCTTCCAGCCTCGGGAAGGCCTCTTTTCGCGGAAGCAGGAATTCTCCACACACTCGTTCCTTCGACTCAGGGGCTTGGCTTTAGGCCTGCAGGCACACGTACGGGGCAACGGTAACCAGCCTCGTAAACAAGGAGTGAGTTGACAGCTGCCTTCCGCGCCGGCCTGGTTCTGCCTCGATTTTACCTATGGAACCCGCCCCCCAGGCCCTCACCCACACTGCAGCATAAACTGCTTCCTCCCACAGAGAGGTCGGCGGTAGCCAAAGCACGGCTTCTGTACACTGTTGTTTCTTCGAGGTAGAACGCAAGCGATTGGACTTCCGTGCAGAAGTGGGGCCGCAGGGCTAGCTTCCTGAAACAAGTGGGGAGTCGTGTGCTGCCTTCTGCGGCGGCCTGAGGCTCCCACGGAAAATGGTTTGGGACTCCGTTGCAGTGCGCTCACGCATGCGCACAGCAACACGCTTCCAGCCTCAGGAAGGCCTCTTTCCGCTGAAGCAGGAATTCTCTGCAGACTTGTTCCTTCCACTTAGGTGCTTGGCTTTAGGCCTGCTGCAGGCACACACGGGGCAACGGTACCAGCCCCGTAACCCAGGAGGGAGCTGACAGCTGCCTTCTGCACCGGCCTGTTTCTCCATCGAGTTTACGTATGGAACCCGTCCCCAGGCTCTCACCCACAGTGCAGAGTAAACTGCTTCCCCCCACAGACCATGACACCAGTGGGGAGTCGTGCTCGGCCTTCTTCCGGGGCCTGAGTCTCCCACGGAAAATGGTTGGGGACTCCCTTGCCGTTCTCTCACGCATGCACGCAGCAAAATGCTTCCAGCCTCGGGAAGGCCTCTTTTCGCTGAAGCAGGAATTCTCTACACACTTGTCCCTCCCACTTAGGGGCTTGGCTTTAGGCCTGCAGGCACACCCGGGGCAAGGGGACCGGCCTCCTCCACAAGAGGTGAGTTGAGAGCGGCCTTCCGCACCGGCCTGTTTCTCGCTCCATTTCACGGATGGGGCCCTTTCCCCCGTCTCTCCCACACGAGCACTGTGAAATTCCTCTGGCTTCAGGAACGGCAATGTTAACTAAAGCGCAGGAACCCTCTAGCATTGATTCTTGGGGTTAGTAGCCCGGTAACCAGGCATCCAGGCACCCAGGGCAGGGCAGGGCGGATCTCCGAAAACGACAGCGGAGTCGACAGCAGCCTTCCTTACAGGCCTGCTTCTCACTCCGGGTTCCGTTTGGGTTCCATTTCTCATGCGTTCCCAGAAACACACACGAGATGAAGTTCACGCTCAGGAAGGGCGATCTGTGCCGAGGCACGGGTTCTCTCCAGTGTTGTTCCTTTGCGTCGGGTGGACGGCCCTTAGGACTCCACGCACACGCGGGAGAGCCGACCTAGGTTCCCGAAACAAGAGTTGAGTCGAGGGGTGCCTTCTGCCCATGCTTCTCTCTCCCTCGGAATTCTGCTGGGGCTCACTCCCCGCGTTTGCCCTGAAGCAGAGTTGAAAAGGCTGCCACCCTGTGGAGAGGCATTGAATGAGCTGAAGCCGGGCTTCTTTCCCGGCTTCTTTCTGCCAAATCAGCGTGGAGCCCTTAGCATTCCTAGGCACGCATGGGGCAGTAAGGGTGCGCTTCAGGTAACAAGAGCTGAGTCGAGAGGTGCCTTCTGGCCCGGACTTCTTCTCCCTCGGTTTCACGTGAGGAACCCGTTCCCCAGGCTCTCCCCCCACGGTAGCCTGGAAACTGCTTCCTCCCTCAGAGAGGTGGATGGCAGCTAAAGCACGGTTTCTCTACCGTGTTGTCTCTTCGAGTTCGAACGCTAGCGATTAGGCTTCCATGCGAAAGTGAGGCCGCAGAGCTAGCCTCCTGAAACAGGTGGGGAGTCGTGTGCTGCCTTCGGCCAGGGCCTGAGTCCCACTCGGAAAATGCCTCTGGACTCCCTTGCGGTGCTCTCACGCATTCCCACAGCAAAATGCTTGCACCCTCAGGAACGGCTCTTTTGGCTGAAGCACGGGTTCTCAGCAGAGCTGTTCCTTCGAGTTAGGGGGTTGCCTTCAGGCCTGCACGCACACACGGGGCAACGGTACTAGGCGCGTAAGCAAGAGGTGAGCTGAGAGCTGCCTTCCGCGCCGGCCTTGTTGCTCCCTCGATTTGACGTATGGAACCCGTTCCCCAGGCTCTCAGCTACAGTACACGGTAAACTGCTTCCTCCCACAGACCATGACACAAGTGGGGAGTCGTGCTCTGCTTTCTTCCGGGGCCTGAGTCTCCCACGGAAAATGTTTTGGGACTCCCTTGCCGTTCTCTCACGCATGCACACAGCAACATGCTTCCAGCCTCGGGAAGGCCTCTTTTCGCTGAAGCAGGAATTCTCTGCAGACTTGTTCCTTCCACTTAGTTGCTTGGCTTTAGGCCTGCTGCAGGCACACACGGGGCAACGGTACCAGCCCCGTAACCCAGGAGGGAGCTGACAGCTGCCTTCTGCACCGGCCTGTTTCTCCATCGAGTTTACGTATGGAACCCGTCCCCAGGCTCTCACCCACAGTGCAGAGTGAACTGCTTCCCCCCACAGACCATGACACCAGTGGGGAGTCGTGCTCGGCCTTCTTCCGGGGCCTGAGTCTCCCGCGGAAAATGGTTGGGGACTCCCTGGCCGTTCTCTCACGCATGCACACAGCAACATGCTTCCAGCCTCGGGAAGGCCTCTTTTCGCGGAAGCAGGAATTCTCCACACACTCGTTCCTTCGACTCAGGGGCTTGGCTTTAGGCCTGCAGGCACACGTACGGGGCAACGGTAACCAGCCTCGTAAACAAGGAGTGAGTTGACAGCTGCCTTCCGCGCCGGCCTGGTTCTGCCTCGATTTTACCTATGGAACCCGCCCCCCAGGCCCTCACCCACACTGCAGCATAAACTGCTTCCTCCCACAGAGAGGTCGGCGGTAGCCAAAGCACGGCTTCTGTACACTGTTGTTTCTTCGAGGTAGAACGCAAGCGATTGGACTTCCGTGCAGAAGTGGGGCCGCAGGGCTAGCTTCCTGAAACAAGTGGGGAGTCGTGTGCTGCCTTCTGCGGCGGCCTGAGGCTCCCACGGAAAATGGTTTGGGACTCCGTTGCAGTGCGCTCACGCATGCGCACAGCAACACGCTTCCAGCCTCAGGAAGGCCTCTTTCCGCTGAAGCAGGAATTCTCTGCAGACTTGTTCCTTCCACTTAGGTGCTTGGCTTTAGGCCTGCTGCAGGCACACACGGGGCAACGGTACCAGCCCCGTAACCCAGGAGGGAGCTGACAGCTGCCTTCTGCACCGGCCTGTTTCTCCATCGAGTTTACGTATGGAACCCGTCCCCAGGCTCTCACCCACAGTGCAGAGTAAACTGCTTCCCCCCACAGACCATGACACCAGTGGGGAGTCGTGCTCGGCCTTCTTCCGGGGCCTGAGTCTCCCACGGAAAATGGTTGGGGACTCCCTTGCCGTTCTCTCACGCATGCACGCAGCAAAATGCTTCCAGCCTCGGGAAGGCCTCTTTTCGCTGAAGCAGGAATTCTCTACACACTTGTCCCTCCCACTTAGGGGCTTGGCTTTAGGCCTGCAGGCACACCCGGGGCAAGGGGACCGGCCTCCTCCACAAGAGGTGAGTTGAGAGCGGCCTTCCGCACCGGCCTGTTTCTCGCTCCATTTCACGGATGGGGCCCTTTCCCCCGTCTCTCCCACACGAGCACTGTGAAATTCCTCTGGCTTCAGGAACGGCAATGTTAACTAAAGCGCAGGAACCCTCTAGCATTGATTCTTGGGGTTAGTAGCCCGGTAACCAGGCATCCAGGCACCCAGGGCAGGGCAGGGCGGATCTCCGAAAACGACAGCGGAGTCGACAGCAGCCTTCCTTACAGGCCTGCTTCTCACTCCGGGTTCCGTTTGGGTTCCATTTCTCATGCGTTCCCAGAAACACACACGAGATGAAGTTCACGCTCAGGAAGGGCGATCTGTGCCGAGGCACGGGTTCTCTCCAGTGTTGTTCCTTTGCGTCGGGTGGACGGCCCTTAGGACTCCACGCACACGCGGGAGAGCCGACCTAGGTTCCCGAAACAAGAGTTGAGTCGAGGGGTGCCTTCTGCCCATGCTTCTCTCTCCCTCGGAATTCTGCTGGGGCTCACTCCCCGCGTTTGCCCTGAAGCAGAGTTGAAAAGGCTGCCACCCTGTGGAGAGGCATTGAATGAGCTGAAGCCGGGCTTCTTTCCCGGCTTCTTTCTGCCAAATCAGCGTGGAGCCCTTAGCATTCCTAGGCACGCATGGGGCAGTAAGGGTGCGCTTCAGGTAACAAGAGCTGAGTCGAGAGGTGCCTTCTGGCCCGGACTTCTTCTCCCTCGGTTTCACGTGAGGAACCCGTTCCCCAGGCTCTCCCCCCACGGTAGCCTGGAAACTGCTTCCTCCCTCAGAGAGGTGGATGGCAGCTAAAGCACGGTTTCTCTACCGTGTTGTCTCTTCGAGTTCGAACGCTAGCGATTAGGCTTCCATGCGAAAGTGAGGCCGCAGAGCTAGCCTCCTGAAACAGGTGGGGAGTCGTGTGCTGCCTTCGGCCAGGGCCTGAGTCCCACTCGGAAAATGCCTCCGGACTCCCTTGCGGTGCTCTCACGCATTCCCACAGCAAAATGCTTGCACCCTCAGGAACGGCTCTTTTGGCTGAAGCACGGGTTCTCAGCAGAGCTGTTCCTTCGAGTTAGGGGGTTGCCTTCAGGCCTGCACGCACACACGGGGCAACGGTACTAGGCGCGTAAGCAAGAGGTGAGCTGAGAGCTGCCTTCCGCGCCGGCCTTGTTGCTCCCTCGATTTGACGTATGGAACCCGTTCCCCAGGCTCTCAGCTACAGTACACGGTAAACTGCTTCCTCCCACAGACCATGACACAAGTGGGGAGTCGTGCTCTGCTTTCTTCCGGGGCCTGAGTCTCCCACGGAAAATGTTTTGGGACTCCCTTGCCGTTCTCTCACGCATGCACACAGCAACATGCTTCCAGCCTCGGGAAGGCCTCTTTTCGCTGAAGCAGGAATTCTCTGCAGACTTGTTCCTTCCACTTAGGTGCTTGGCTTTAGGCCTGCTGCAGGCACACACGGGGCAACGGTACCAGCCCCGTAACCCAGGAGGGAGCTGACAGCTGCCTTCTGCACCGGCCTGTTTCTCCATCGAGTTTACGTATGGAACCCGTCCCCAGGCTCTCACCCACAGTGCAGAGTGAACTGCTTCCCCCCACAGACCATGACACCAGTGGGGAGTCGTGCTCGGCCTTCTTCCGGGGCCTGAGTCTCCCGCGGAAAATGGTTGGGGACTCCCTGGCCGTTCTCTCACGCATGCACACAGCAACATGCTTCCAGCCTCGGGAAGGCCTCTTTTCGCGGAAGCAGGAATTCTCCACACACTCGTTCCTTCGACTCAGGGGCTTGGCTTTAGGCCTGCAGGCACACGTACGGGGCAACGGTAACCAGCCTCGTAAACAAGGAGTGAGTTGACAGCTGCCTTCCGCGCCGGCCTGGTTCTGCCTCGATTTTACCTATGGAACCCGCCCCCCAGGCCCTCACCCACACTGCAGCATAAACTGCTTCCTCCCACAGAGAGGTCGGCGGTAGCCAAAGCACGGCTTCTGTACACTGTTGTTTCTTCGAGGTAGAACGCAAGCGATTGGACTTCCGTGCAGAAGTGGGGCCGCAGGGCTAGCTTCCTGAAACAAGTGGGGAGTCGTGTGCTGCCTTCTGCGGCGGCCTGAGGCTCCCACGGAAAATGGTTTGGGACTCCGTTGCAGTGCGCTCACGCATGCGCACAGCAACACGCTTCCAGCCTCAGGAAGGCCTCTTTCCGCTGAAGCAGGAATTCTCTGCAGACTTGTTCCTTCCACTTAGGTGCTTGGCTTTAGGCCTGCTGCAGGCACACACGGGGCAACGGTACCAGCCCCGTAACCCAGGAGGGAGCTGACAGCTGCCTTCTGCACCGGCCTGTTTCTCCATCGAGTTTACGTATGGAACCCGTCCCCAGGCTCTCACCCACAGTGCAGAGTAAACTGCTTCCCCCCACAGACCATGACACCAGTGGGGAGTCGTGCTCGGCCTTCTTCCGGGGCCTGAGTCTCCCACGGAAAATGGTTGGGGACTCCCTTGCCGTTCTCTCACGCATGCACGCAGCAAAATGCTTCCAGCCTCGGGAAGGCCTCTTTTCGCTGAAGCAGGAATTCTCTACACACTTGTCCCTCCGACTTAGGGGCTTGGCTTTAGGCCTGCAGGCACACCCGGGGCAAGGGGACCGGCCTCCTCCACAAGAGGTGAGTTGAGAGCGGCCTTCCGCACCGGCCTGTTTCTCGCTCCATTTCACGGATGGGGCCCTTTCCCCCGTCTCTCCCACACGAGCACTGTGAAATTCCTCTGGCTTCAGGAACGGCAATGTTAACTAAAGCGCAGGAACCCTCTAGCATTGATTCTTGGGGTTAGTAGCCCGGTAACCAGGCATCCAGGCACCCAGGGCAGGGCAGGGCGGATCTCCGAAAACGACAGCGGAGTCGACAGCAGCCTTCCTTACAGGCCTGCTTCTCACTCCGGGTTCCGTTTGGGTTCCATTTCTCATGCGTTCCCAGAAACACACACGAGATGAAGTTCACGCTCAGGAAGGGCGATCTGTGCCGAGGCACGGGTTCTCTCCAGTGTTGTTCCTTTGCGTCGGGTGGACGGCCCTTAGGACTCCACGCACACGCGGGAGAGCCGACCTAGGTTCCCGAAACAAGAGTTGAGTCGAGGGGTGCCTTCTGCCCATGCTTCTCTCTCCCTCGGAATTCTGCTGGGGCTCACTCCCCGCGTTTGCCCTGAAGCAGAGTTGAAAAGGCTGCCACCCTGTGGAGAGGCATTGAATGAGCTGAAGCCGGGCTTCTTTCCCGGCTTCTTTCTGCCAAATCAGCGTGGAGCCCTTAGCATTCCTAGGCACGCATGGGGCAGTAAGGGTGCGCTTCAGGTAACAAGAGCTGAGTCGAGAGGTGCCTTCTGGCCCGGACTTCTTCTCCCTCGGTTTCACGTGAGGAACCCGTTCCCCAGGCTCTCCCCCCACGGTAGCCTGGAAACTGCTTCCTCCCTCAGAGAGGTGGATGGCAGCTAAAGCACGGTTTCTCTACCGTGTTGTCTCTTCGAGTTCGAACGCTAGCGATTAGGCTTCCATGCGAAAGTGAGGCCGCAGAGCTAGCCTCCTGAAACAGGTGGGGAGTCGTGTGCTGCCTTCGGCCAGGGCCTGAGTCCCACTCGGAAAATGCCTCCGGACTCCCTTGCGGTGCTCTCACGCATTCCCACAGCAAAATGCTTGCACCCTCAGGAACGGCTCTTTTGGCTGAAGCACGGGTTCTCAGCAGAGCTGTTCCTTCGAGTTAGGGGGTTGCCTTCAGGCCTGCACGCACACACGGGGCAACGGTACTAGGCGCGTAAGCAAGAGGTGAGCTGAGAGCTGCCTTCCGCGCCGGCCTTGTTGCTCCCTCGATTTGACGTATGGAACCCGTTCCCCAGGCTCTCAGCTACAGTACACGGTAAACTGCTTCCTCCCACAGACCATGACACAAGTGGGGAGTCGTGCTCTGCTTTCTTCCGGGGCCTGAGTCTCCCACGGAAAATGTTTTGGGACTCCCTTGCCGTTCTCTCACGCATGCACACAGCAACATGCTTCCAGCCTCGGGAAGGCCTCTTTTCGCGGAAGCAGGAATTCTCCACACACTCGTTCCTTCGACTCAGGGGCTTGGCTTTAGGCCTGCAGGCACACGTACGGGGCAACGGTAACCAGCCTCGTAAACAAGGAGTGAGTTGACAGCTGCCTTCCGCGCCGGCCTGGTTCTGCCTCGATTTTACCTATGGAACCCGCCCCCCAGGCCCTCACCCACACTGCAGCATAAACTGCTTCCTCCCACAGAGAGGTCGGCGGTAGCCAAAGCACGGCTTCTGTACACTGTTGTTTCTTCGAGGTAGAACGCAAGCGATTGGACTTCCGTGCAGAAGTGGGGCCGCAGGGCTAGCTTCCTGAAACAAGTGGGGAGTCGTGTGCTGCCTTCTGCAGCGGCCTGAGGCTCCCACGGAAAATGGTTTGGGACTCCGTTGCAGTGCGCTCACGCATGCGCACAGCAACACGCTTCCAGCCTCAGGAAGGCCTCTTTCCGCTGAAGCAGGAATTCTCTGCAGACTTGTTCCTTCCACTTAGGTGCTTGGCTTTAGGCCTGCTGCAGGCACACACGGGGCAACGGTACCAGCCCCGTAACCCAGGAGGGAGCTGACAGCTGCCTTCTGCACCGGCCTGTTTCTCCATCGAGTTTACGTATGGAACCCGTCCCCAGGCTCTCACCCACAGTGCAGAGTAAACTGCTTCCCCCCACAGACCATGACACCAGTGGGGAGTCGTGCTCGGCCTTCTTCCGGGGCCTGAGTCTCCCACGGAAAATGGTTGGGGACTCCCTTGCCGTTCTCTCACGCATGCACGCAGCAAAATGCTTCCAGCCTCGGGAAGGCCTCTTTTCGCTGAAGCAGGAATTCTCTACACACTTGTCCCTCCGACTTAGGGGCTTGGCTTTAGGCCTGCAGGCACACCCGGGGCAAGGGGACCGGCCTCCTCCACAAGAGGTGAGTTGAGAGCGGCCTTCCGCACCGGCCTGTTTCTCGCTCCATTTCACGGATGGGGCCCTTTCCCCCGTCTCTCCCACACGAGCACTGTGAAATTCCTCTGGCTTCAGGAACGGCAATGTTAACTAAAGCGCAGGAACCCTCTAGCATTGATTCTTGGGGTTAGTAGCCCGGTAACCAGGCATCCAGGCACCCAGGGCAGGGCAGGGCGGATCTCCGAAAACGACAGCGGAGTCGACAGCAGCCTTCCTTACAGGCCTGCTTCTCACTCCGGGTTCCGTTTGGGTTCCATTTCTCATGCGTTCCCAGAAACACACACGAGATGAAGTTCACGCTCAGGAAGGGCGATCTGTGCCGAGGCACGGGTTCTCTCCAGTGTTGTTCCTTTGCGTCGGGTGGACGGCCCTTAGGACTCCACGCACACGCGGGAGAGCCGACCTAGGTTCCCGAAACAAGAGTTGAGTCGAGGGGTGCCTTCTGCCCATGCTTCTCTCTCCCTCGGAATTCTGCTGGGGCTCACTCCCCGCGTTTGCCCTGAAGCAGAGTTGAAAAGGCTGCCACCCTGTGGAGAGGCATTGAATGAGCTGAAGCCGGGCTTCTTTCCCGGCTTCTTTCTGCCAAATCAGCGTGGAGCCCTTAGCATTCCTAGGCACGCATGGGGCAGTAAGGGTGCGCTTCAGGTAACAAGAGCTGAGTCGAGAGGTGCCTTCTGGCCCGGACTTCTTCTCCCTCGGTTTCACGTGAGGAACCCGTTCCCCAGGCTCTCCCCCCACGGTAGCCTGGAAACTGCTTCCTCCCTCAGAGAGGTGGATGGCAGCTAAAGCACGGTTTCTCTACCGTGTTGTCTCTTCGAGTTCGAACGCTAGCGATTAGGCTTCCATGCGAAAGTGAGGCCGCAGAGCTAGCCTCCTGAAACAGGTGGGGAGTCGTGTGCTGCCTTCGGCCAGGGCCTGAGTCCCACTCGGAAAATGCCTCCGGACTCCCTTGCGGTGCTCTCACGCATTCCCACAGCAAAATGCTTGCACCCTCAGGAACGGCTCTTTTGGCTGAAGCACGGGTTCTCAGCAGAGCTGTTCCTTCGAGTTAGGGGGTTGCCTTCAGGCCTGCACGCACACACGGGGCAACGGTACTAGGCGCGTAAGCAAGAGGTGAGCTGAGAGCTGCCTTCCGCGCCGGCCTTGTTGCTCCCTCGATTTGACGTATGGAACCCGTTCCCCAGGCTCTCAGCTACAGTACACGGTAAACTGCTTCCTCCCACAGACCATGACACAAGTGGGGAGTCGTGCTCTGCTTTCTTCCGGGGCCTGAGTCTCCCACGGAAAATGTTTTGGGACTCCCTTGCCGTTCTCTCACGCATGCACACAGCAACATGCTTCCAGCCTCGGGAAGGCCTCTTTTCGCTGAAGCAGGAATTCTCTGCAGACTTGTTCCTTCCACTTAGGTGCTTGGCTTTAGGCCTGCTGCAGGCACACACGGGGCAACGGTACCAGCCCCGTAACCCAGGAGGGAGCTGACAGCTGCCTTCTGCACCGGCCTGTTTCTCCATCGAGTTTACGTATGGAACCCGTCCCCAGGCTCTCACCCACAGTGCAGAGTGAACTGCTTCCCCCCACAGACCATGACACCAGTGGGGAGTCGTGCTCGGCCTTCTTCCGGGGCCTGAGTCTCCCGCGGAAAATGGTTGGGGACTCCCTGGCCGTTCTCTCACGCATGCACACAGCAACATGCTTCCAGCCTCGGGAAGGCCTCTTTTCGCGGAAGCAGGAATTCTCCACACACTCGTTCCTTCGACTCAGGGGCTTGGCTTTAGGCCTGCAGGCACACGTACGGGGCAACGGTAACCAGCCTCGTAAACAAGGAGTGAGTTGACAGCTGCCTTCCGCGCCGGCCTGGTTCTGCCTCGATTTTACCTATGGAACCCGCCCCCCAGGCCCTCACCCACACTGCAGCATAAACTGCTTCCTCCCACAGAGAGGTCGGCGGTAGCCAAAGCACGGCTTCTGTACACTGTTGTTTCTTCGAGGTAGAACGCAAGCGATTGGACTTCCGTGCAGAAGTGGGGCCGCAGGGCTAGCTTCCTGAAACAAGTGGGGAGTCGTGTGCTGCCTTCTGCAGCGGCCTGAGGCTCCCACGGAAAATGGTTTGGGACTCCGTTGCAGTGCGCTCACGCATGCGCACAGCAACACGCTTCCAGCCTCAGGAAGGCCTCTTTCCGCTGAAGCAGGCCTTGTTCTGCAGTCTTGTTCCTTCTCTGCAGACTTGTTCCTTCCACTTAGGTGCTTGGCTTTAGGCCTGCTGCAGGCACACACGGGGCAACGGTACCAGCCCCGTAACCCAGGAGGGAGCTGACAGCTGCCTTCTGCACCGGCCTGTTTCTCCATCGAGTTTACGTATGGAACCCGTCCCCAGGCTCTCACCCACAGTGCAGAGTAAACTGCTTCCCCCCACAGACCATGACACCAGTGGGGAGTCGTGCTCGGCCTTCTTCCGGGGCCTGAGTCTCCCACGGAAAATGGTTGGGGACTCCCTTGCCGTTCTCTCACGCATGCACGCAGCAAAATGCTTCCAGCCTCGGGAAGGCCTCTTTTCGCTGAAGCAGGAATTCTCTACACACTTGTCCCTCCGACTTAGGGGCTTGGCTTTAGGCCTGCAGGCACACCCGGGGCAAGGGGACCGGCCTCCTCCACAAGAGGTGAGTTGAGAGCGGCCTTCCGCACCGGCCTGTTTCTCGCTCCATTTCACGGATGGGGCCCTTTCCCCCGTCTCTCCCACACGAGCACTGTGAAATTCCTCTGGCTTCAGGAACGGCAATGTTAACTAAAGCGCAGGAACCCTCTAGCATTGATTCTTGGGGTTAGTAGCCCGGTAACCAGGCATCCAGGCACCCAGGGCAGGGCAGGGCGGATCTCCGAAAACGACAGCGGAGTCGACAGCAGCCTTCCTTACAGGCCTGCTTCTCACTCCGGGTTCCGTTTGGGTTCCATTTCTCATGCGTTCCCAGAAACACACACGAGATGAAGTTCACGCTCAGGAAGGGCGATCTGTGCCGAGGCACGGGTTCTCTCCAGTGTTGTTCCTTTGCGTCGGGTGGACGGCCCTTAGGACTCCACGCACACGCGGGAGAGCCGACCTAGGTTCCCGAAACAAGAGTTGAGTCGAGGGGTGCCTTCTGCCCATGCTTCTCTCTCCCTCGGAATTCTGCTGGGGCTCACTCCCCGCGTTTGCCCTGAAGCAGAGTTGAAAAGGCTGCCACCCTGTGGAGAGGCATTGAATGAGCTGAAGCCGGGCTTCTTTCCCGGCTTCTTTCTGCCAAATCAGCGTGGAGCCCTTAGCATTCCTAGGCACGCATGGGGCAGTAAGGGTGCGCTTCAGGTAACAAGAGCTGAGTCGAGAGGTGCCTTCTGGCCCGGACTTCTTCTCCCTCGGTTTCACGTGAGGAACCCGTTCCCCAGGCTCTCCCCCCACGGTAGCCTGGAAACTGCTTCCTCCCTCAGAGAGGTGGATGGCAGCTAAAGCACGGTTTCTCTACCGTGTTGTCTCTTCGAGTTCGAACGCTAGCGATTAGGCTTCCATGCGAAAGTGAGGCCGCAGAGCTAGCCTCCTGAAACAGGTGGGGAGTCGTGTGCTGCCTTCGGCCAGGGCCTGAGTCCCACTCGGAAAATGCCTCCGGACTCCCTTGCGGTGCTCTCACGCATTCCCACAGCAAAATGCTTGCACCCTCAGGAACGGCTCTTTTGGCTGAAGCACGGGTTCTCAGCAGAGCTGTTCCTTCGAGTTAGGGGGTTGCCTTCAGGCCTGCACGCACACACGGGGCAACGGTACTAGGCGCGTAAGCAAGAGGTGAGCTGAGAGCTGCCTTCCGCGCCGGCCTTGTTGCTCCCTCGATTTGACGTATGGAACCCGTTCCCCAGGCTCTCAGCTACAGTACACGGTAAACTGCTTCCTCCCACAGACCATGACACAAGTGGGGAGTCGTGCTCTGCTTTCTTCCGGGGCCTGAGTCTCCCACGGAAAATGTTTTGGGACTCCCTTGCCGTTCTCTCACGCATGCACACAGCAACATGCTTCCAGCCTCGGGAAGGCCTCTTTTCGCTGAAGCAGGAATTCTCTGCAGACTTGTTCCTTCCACTTAGGTGCTTGGCTTTAGGCCTGCTGCAGGCACACACGGGGCAACGGTACCAGCCCCGTAACCCAGGAGGGAGCTGACAGCTGCCTTCTGCACCGGCCTGTTTCTCCATCGAGTTTACGTATGGAACCCGTCCCCAGGCTCTCACCCACAGTGCAGAGTGAACTGCTTCCCCCCACAGACCATGACACCAGTGGGGAGTCGTGCTCGGCCTTCTTCCGGGGCCTGAGTCTCCCGCGGAAAATGGTTGGGGACTCCCTGGCCGTTCTCTCACGCATGCACACAGCAACATGCTTCCAGCCTCGGGAAGGCCTCTTTTCGCGGAAGCAGGAATTCTCCACACACTCGTTCCTTCGACTCAGGGGCTTGGCTTTAGGCCTGCAGGCACACGTACGGGGCAACGGTAACCAGCCTCGTAAACAAGGAGTGAGTTGACAGCTGCCTTCCGCGCCGGCCTGGTTCTGCCTCGATTTTACCTATGGAACCCGCCCCCCAGGCCCTCACCCACACTGCAGCATAAACTGCTTCCTCCCACAGAGAGGTCGGCGGTAGCCAAAGCACGGCTTCTGTACACTGTTGTTTCTTCGAGGTAGAACGCAAGCGATTGGACTTCCGTGCAGAAGTGGGGCCGCAGGGCTAGCTTCCTGAAACAAGTGGGGAGTCGTGTGCTGCCTTCTGCAGCGGCCTGAGGCTCCCACGGGAAATGGTTTGGGACTCCGTTGCAGTGCGCTCACGCATGCGCACAGCAACACGCTTCCAGCCTCAGGAAGGCCTCTTTCCGCTGAAGCAGGAATTCTCTGCAGACTTGTTCCTTCCACTTAGGTGCTTGGCTTTAGGCCTGCTGCAGGCACACACGGGGCAACGGTACCAGCCCCGTAACCCAGGAGGGAGCTGACAGCTGCCTTCTGCACCGGCCTGTTTCTCCATCGAGTTTACGTATGGAACCCGTCCCCAGGCTCTCACCCACAGGGCAGAGTAAACTGCTTCCCCCCACAGACCATGACACCAGTGGGGAGTCGTGCTCGGCCTTCTTCCGGGGCCTGAGTCTCCCACGGAAAATGGTTGGGGACTCCCTTGCCGTTCTCTCACGCATGCACGCAGCAAAATGCTTCCAGCCTCGGGAAGGCCTCTTTTCGCTGAAGCAGGAATTCTCTACACACTTGTCCCTCCGACTTAGGGGCTTGGCTTTAGGCCTGCAGGCACACCCGGGGCAAGGGGACCGGCCTCCTCCACAAGAGGTGAGTTGAGAGCGGCCTTCCGCACCGGCCTGTTTCTCGCTCCATTTCACGGATGGGGCCCTTTCCCCCGTCTCTCCCACACGAGCACTGTGAAATTCCTCTGGCTTCAGGAACGGCAATGTTAACTAAAGCGCAGGAACCCTCTAGCATTGATTCTTGGGGTTAGTAGCCCGGTAACCAGGCATCCAGGCACCCAGGGCAGGGCAGGGCGGATCTCCGAAAACGACAGCGGAGTCGACAGCAGCCTTCCTTACAGGCCTGCTTCTCACTCCGGGTTCCGTTTGGGTTCCATTTCTCATGCGTTCCCAGAAACACACACGAGATGAAGTTCACGCTCAGGAAGGGCGATCTGTGCCGAGGCACGGGTTCTCTCCAGTGTTGTTCCTTTGCGTCGGGTGGACGGCCCTTAGGACTCCACGCACACGCGGGAGAGCCGACCTAGGTTCCCGAAACAAGAGTTGAGTCGAGGGGTGCCTTCTGCCCATGCTTCTCTCTCCCTCGGAATTCTGCTGGGGCTCACTCCCCGCGTTTGCCCTGAAGCAGAGTTGAAAAGGCTGCCACCCTGTGGAGAGGCATTGAATGAGCTGAAGCCGGGCTTCTTTCCCGGCTTCTTTCTGCCAAATCAGCGTGGAGCCCTTAGCATTCCTAGGCACGCATGGGGCAGTAAGGGTGCGCTTCAGGTAACAAGAGCTGAGTCGAGAGGTGCCTTCTGGCCCGGACTTCTTCTCCCTCGGTTTCACGTGAGGAACCCGTTCCCCAGGCTCTCCCCCCACGGTAGCCTGGAAACTGCTTCCTCCCTCAGAGAGGTGGATGGCAGCTAAAGCACGGTTTCTCTACCGTGTTGTCTCTTCGAGTTCGAACGCTAGCGATTAGGCTTCCATGCGAAAGTGAGGCCGCAGAGCTAGCCTCCTGAAACAGGTGGGGAGTCGTGTGCTGCCTTCGGCCAGGGCCTGAGTCCCACTCGGAAAATGCCTCCGGACTCCCTTGCGGTGCTCTCACGCATTCCCACAGCAAAATGCTTGCACCCTCAGGAACGGCTCTTTTGGCTGAAGCACGGGTTCTCAGCAGAGCTGTTCCTTCGAGTTAGGGGGTTGCCTTCAGGCCTGCACGCACACACGGGGCAACGGTACTAGGCGCGTAAGCAAGAGGTGAGCTGAGAGCTGCCTTCCGCGCCGGCCTTGTTGCTCCCTCGATTTGACGTATGGAACCCGTTCCCCAGGCTCTCAGCTACAGTACACGGTAAACTGCTTCCTCCCACAGACCATGACACAAGTGGGGAGTCGTGCTCTGCTTTCTTCCGGGGCCTGAGTCTCCCACGGAAAATGTTTTGGGACTCCCTTGCCGTTCTCTCACGCAGGCACACAGCAACATGCTTCCAGCCTCGGGAAGGCCTCTTTTCGCTGAAGCAGGAATTCTCTGCAGACTTGTTCCTTCCACTTAGGTGCTTGGCTTTAGGCCTGCTGCAGGCACACACGGGGCAACGGTACCAGCCCCGTAACCCAGGAGGGAGCTGACAGCTGCCTTCTGCACCGGCCTGTTTCTCCATCGAGTTTACGTATGGAACCCGTCCCCAGGCTCTCACCCACAGTGCAGAGTGAACTGCTTCCCCCCACAGACCATGACACCAGTGGGGAGTCGTGCTCGGCCTTCTTCCGGGGCCTGAGTCTCCCGCGGAAAATGGTTGGGGACTCCCTGGCCGTTCTCTCACGCATGCACACAGCAACATGCTTCCAGCCTCGGGAAGGCCTCTTTTCGCGGAAGCAGGAATTCTCCACACACTCGTTCCTTCGACTCAGGGGCTTGGCTTTAGGCCTGCAGGCACACGTACGGGGCAACGGTAACCAGCCTCGTAAACAAGGAGTGAGTTGACAGCTGCCTTCCGCGCCGGCCTGGTTCTGCCTCGATTTTACCTATGGAACCCGCCCCCCAGGCCCTCACCCACACTGCAGCATAAACTGCTTCCTCCCACAGAGAGGTCGGCGGTAGCCAAAGCACGGCTTCTGTACACTGTTGTTTCTTCGAGGTAGAACGCAAGCGATTGGACTTCCGTGCAGAAGTGGGGCCGCAGGGCTAGCTTCCTGAAACAAGTGGGGAGTCGTGTGCTGCCTTCTGCAGCGGCCTGAGGCTCCCACGGAAAATGGTTTGGGACTCCGTTGCAGTGCGCTCACGCATGCGCACAGCAACACGCTTCCAGCCTCAGGAAGGCCTCTTTCCGCTGAAGCAGGAATTCTCTGCAGACTTGTTCCTTCCACTTAGGTGCTTGGCTTTAGGCCTGCTGCAGGCACACACGGGGCAACGGTACCAGCCCCGTAACCCAGGAGGGAGCTGACAGCTGCCTTCTGCACCGGCCTGTTTCTCCATCGAGTTTACGTATGGAACCCGTCCCCAGGCTCTCACCCACAGTGCAGAGTAAACTGCTTCCCCCCACAGACCATGACACCAGTGGGGAGTCGTGCTCGGCCTTCTTCCGGGGCCTGAGTCTCCCACGGAAAATGGTTGGGGACTCCCTTGCCGTTCTCTCACGCATGCACGCAGCAAAATGCTTCCAGCCTCGGGAAGGCCTCTTTTCGCTGAAGCAGGAATTCTCTACACACTTGTCCCTCCGACTTAGGGGCTTGGCTTTAGGCCTGCAGGCACACCCGGGGCAAGGGGACCGGCCTCCTCCACAAGAGGTGAGTTGAGAGCGGCCTTCCGCACCGGCCTGTTTCTCGCTCCATTTCACGGATGGGGCCCTTTCCCCCGTCTCTCCCACACGAGCACTGTGAAATTCCTCTGGCTTCAGGAACGGCAATGTTAACTAAAGCGCAGGAACCCTCTAGCATTGATTCTTGGGGTTAGTAGCCCGGTAACCAGGCATCCAGGCACCCAGGGCAGGGCAGGGCGGATCTCCGAAAACGACAGCGGAGTCGACAGCAGCCTTCCTTACAGGCCTGCTTCTCACTCCGGGTTCCGTTTGGGTTCCATTTCTCATGCGTTCCCAGAAACACACACGAGATGAAGTTCACGCTCAGGAAGGGCGATCTGTGCCGAGGCACGGGTTCTCTCCAGTGTTGTTCCTTTGCGTCGGGTGGACGGCCCTTAGGACTCCACGCACACGCGGGAGAGCCGACCTAGGTTCCCGAAACAAGAGTTGAGTCGAGGGGTGCCTTCTGCCCATGCTTCTCTCTCCCTCGGAATTCTGCTGGGGCTCACTCCCCGCGTTTGCCCTGAAGCAGAGTTGAAAAGGCTGCCACCCTGTGGAGAGGCATTGAATGAGCTGAAGCCGGGCTTCTTTCCCGGCTTCTTTCTGCCAAATCAGCGTGGAGCCCTTAGCATTCCTAGGCACGCATGGGGCAGTAAGGGTGCGCTTCAGGTAACAAGAGCTGAGTCGAGAGGTGCCTTCTGGCCCGGACTTCTTCTCCCTCGGTTTCACGTGAGGAACCCGTTCCCCAGGCTCTCCCCCCACGGTAGCCTGGAAACTGCTTCCTCCCTCAGAGAGGTGGATGGCAGCTAAAGCACGGTTTCTCTACCGTGTTGTCTCTTCGAGTTCGAACGCTAGCGATTAGGCTTCCATGCGAAAGTGAGGCCGCAGAGCTAGCCTCCTGAAACAGGTGGGGAGTCGTGTGCTGCCTTCGGCCAGGGCCTGAGTCCCACTCGGAAAATGCCTCCGGACTCCCTTGCGGTGCTCTCACGCATTCCCACAGCAAAATGCTTGCACCCTCAGGAACGGCTCTTTTGGCTGAAGCACGGGTTCTCAGCAGAGCTGTTCCTTCGAGTTAGGGGGTTGCCTTCAGGCCTGCACGCACACACGGGGCAACGGTACTAGGCGCGTAAGCAAGAGGTGAGCTGAGAGCTGCCTTCCGCGCCGGCCTTGTTGCTCCCTCGATTTGACGTATGGAACCCGTTCCCCAGGCTCTCAGCTACAGTACACGGTAAACTGCTTCCTCCCACAGACCATGACACAAGTGGGGAGTCGTGCTCTGCTTTCTTCCGGGGCCTGAGTCTCCCACGGAAAATGTTTTGGGACTCCCTTGCCGTTCTCTCACGCAGGCACACAGCAACATGCTTCCAGCCTCGGGAAGGCCTCTTTTCGCTGAAGCAGGAATTCTCTGCAGACTTGTTCCTTCCACTTAGGTGCTTGGCTTTAGGCCTGCTGCAGGCACACACGGGGCAACGGTACCAGCCCCGTAACCCAGGAGGGAGCTGACAGCTGCCTTCTGCACCGGCCTGTTTCTCCATCGAGTTTACGTATGGAACCCGTCCCCAGGCTCTCACCCACAGTGCAGAGTGAACTGCTTCCCCCCACAGACCATGACACCAGTGGGGAGTCGTGCTCGGCCTTCTTCCGGGGCCTGAGTCTCCCGCGGAAAATGGTTGGGGACTCCCTGGCCGTTCTCTCACGCATGCACACAGCAACATGCTTCCAGCCTCGGGAAGGCCTCTTTTCGCGGAAGCAGGAATTCTCCACACACTCGTTCCTTCGACTCAGGGGCTTGGCTTTAGGCCTGCAGGCACACGTACGGGGCAACGGTAACCAGCCTCGTAAACAAGGAGTGAGTTGACAGCTGCCTTCCGCGCCGGCCTGGGTCTGCCTCGATTTTACCTATGGAACCCGCCCCCCAGGCCCTCACCCACACTGCAGCATAAACTGCTTCCTCCCACAGAGAGGTCGGCGGTAGCCAAAGCACGGCTTCTGTACACTGTTGTTTCTTCGAGGTAGAACGCAAGCGATTGGACTTCCGTGCAGAAGTGGGGCCGCAGGGCTAGCTTCCTGAAACAAGTGGGGAGTCGTGTGCTGCCTTCTGCAGCGGCCTGAGGCTCCCACGGAAAATGGTTTGGGACTCCGTTGCAGTGCGCTCACGCATGCGCACAGCAACACGCTTCCAGCCTCAGGAAGGCCTCTTTCCGCTGAAGCAGGAATTCTCTGCAGACTTGTTCCTTCCACTTAGGTGCTTGGCTTTAGGCCTGCTGCAGGCACACACGGGGCAACGGTACCAGCCCCGTAACCCAGGAGGGAGCTGACAGCTGCCTTCTGCACCGGCCTGTTTCTCCATCGAGTTTACGTATGGAACCCGTCCCCAGGCTCTCACCCACAGGGCAGAGTAAACTGCTTCCCCCCACAGACCATGACACCAGTGGGGAGTCGTGCTCGGCCTTCTTCCGGGGCCTGAGTCTCCCGCGGAAAATGGTTGGGGACTCCCTTGCCGTTCTCTCACGCATGCACGCAGCAAAATGCTTCCAGCCTCGGGAAGGCCTCTTTTCGCTGAAGCAGGAATTCTCTACACACTTGTCCCTCCGACTTAGGGGCTTGGCTTTAGGCCTGCAGGCACACCCGGGGCAAGGGGACCGGCCTCCTCCACAAGAGGTGAGTTGAGAGCGGCCTTCCGCACCGGCCTGTTTCTCGCTCCATTTCACGGATGGGGCCCTTTCCCCCGTCTCTCCCACACGAGCACTGTGAAATTCCTCTGGCTTCAGGAACGGCAATGTTAACTAAAGCGCAGGAACCCTCTAGCATTGATTCTTGGGGTTAGTAGCCCGGTAACCAGGCATCCAGGCACCCAGGGCAGGGCAGGGCGGATCTCCGAAAACGACAGCGGAGTCGACAGCAGCCTTCCTTACAGGCCTGCTTCTCACTCCGGGTTCCGTTTGGGTTCCATTTCTCATGCGTTCCCAGAAACACACACGAGATGAAGTTCACGCTCAGGAAGGGCGATCTGTGCCGAGGCACGGGTTCTCTCCAGTGTTGTTCCTTTGCGTCGGGTGGACGGCCCTTAGGACTCCACGCACACGCGGGAGAGCCGACCTAGGTTCCCGAAACAAGAGTTGAGTCGAGGGGTGCCTTCTGCCCATGCTTCTCTCTCCCTCGGAATTCTGCTGGGGCTCACTCCCCGCGTTTGCCCTGAAGCAGAGTTGAAAAGGCTGCCACCCTGTGGAGAGGCATTGAATGAGCTGAAGCCGGGCTTCTTTCCCGGCTTCTTTCTGCCAAATCAGCGTGGAGCCCTTAGCATTCCTAGGCACGCATGGGGCAGTAAGGGTGCGCTTCAGGTAACAAGAGCTGAGTCGAGAGGTGCCTTCTGGCCCGGACTTCTTCTCCCTCGGTTTCACGTGAGGAACCCGTTCCCCAGGCTCTCCCCCCACGGTAGCCTGGAAACTGCTTCCTCCCTCAGAGAGGTGGATGGCAGCTAAAGCACGGTTTCTCTACCGTGTTGTCTCTTCGAGTTCGAACGCTAGCGATTAGGCTTCCATGCGAAAGTGAGGCCGCAGAGCTAGCCTCCTGAAACAGGTGGGGAGTCGTGTGCTGCCTTCGGCCAGGGCCTGAGTCCCACTCGGAAAATGCCTCCGGACTCCCTTGCGGTGCTCTCACGCATTCCCACAGCAAAATGCTTGCACCCTCAGGAACGGCTCTTTTGGCTGAAGCACGGGTTCTCAGCAGAGCTGTTCCTTCGAGTTAGGGGGTTGCCTTCAGGCCTGCACGCACACACGGGGCAACGGTACTAGGCGCGTAAGCAAGAGGTGAGCTGAGAGCTGCCTTCCGCGCCGGCCTTGTTGCTCCCTCGATTTGACGTATGGAACCCGTTCCCCAGGCTCTCAGCTACAGTACACGGTAAACTGCTTCCTCCCACAGACCATGACACAAGTGGGGAGTCGTGCTCTGCTTTCTTCCGGGGCCTGAGTCTCCCACGGAAAATGTTTTGGGACTCCCTTGCCGTTCTCTCACGCAGGCACACAGCAACATGCTTCCAGCCTCGGGAAGGCCTCTTTTCGCTGAAGCAGGAATTCTCTGCAGACTTGTTCCTTCCACTTAGGTGCTTGGCTTTAGGCCTGCTGCAGGCACACACGGGGCAACGGTACCAGCCCCGTAACCCAGGAGGGAGCTGACAGCTGCCTTCTGCACCGGCCTGTTTCTCCATCGAGTTTACGTATGGAACCCGTCCCCAGGCTCTCACCCACAGTGCAGAGTGAACTGCTTCCCCCCACAGACCATGACACCAGTGGGGAGTCGTGCTCGGCCTTCTTCCGGGGCCTGAGTCTCCCGCGGAAAATGGTTGGGGACTCCCTGGCCGTTCTCTCACGCATGCACACAGCAACATGCTTCCAGCCTCGGGAAGGCCTCTTTTCGCGGAAGCAGGAATTCTCCACACACTCGTTCCTTCGACTCAGGGGCTTGGCTTTAGGCCTGCAGGCACACGTACGGGGCAACGGTAACCAGCCTCGTAAACAAGGAGTGAGTTGACAGCTGCCTTCCGCGCCGGCCTGGTTCTGCCTCGATTTTACCTATGGAACCCGCCCCCCAGGCCCTCACCCACACTGCAGCATAAACTGCTTCCTCCCACAGAGAGGTCGGCGGTAGCCAAAGCACGGCTTCTGTACACTGTTGTTTCTTCGAGGTAGAACGCAAGCGATTGGACTTCCGTGCAGAAGTGGGGCCGCAGGGCTAGCTTCCTGAAACAAGTGGGGAGTCGTGTGCTGCCTTCTGCAGCGGCCTGAGGCTCCCACGGAAAATGGTTTGGGACTCCGTTGCAGTGCGCTCACGCATGCGCACAGCAACACGCTTCCAGCCTCAGGAAGGCCTCTTTCCGCTGAAGCAGGAATTCTCTGCAGACTTGTTCCTTCCACTTAGGTGCTTGGCTTTAGGCCTGCTGCAGGCACACACGGGGCAACGGTACCAGCCCCGTAACCCAGGAGGGAGCTGACAGCTGCCTTCTGCACCGGCCTGTTTCTCCATCGAGTTTACGTATGGAACCCGTCCCCAGGCTCTCACCCACAGGGCAGAGTAAACTGCTTCCCCCCACAGACCATGACACCAGTGGGGAGTCGTGCTCGGCCTTCTTCCGGGGCCTGAGTCTCCCGCGGAAAATGGTTGGGGACTCCCTTGCCGTTCTCTCACGCATGCACGCAGCAAAATGCTTCCAGCCTCGGGAAGGCCTCTTTTCGCTGAAGCAGGAATTCTCTACACACTTGTCCCTCCGACTTAGGGGCTTGGCTTTAGGCCTGCAGGCACACCCGGGGCAAGGGGACCGGCCTCCTCCACAAGAGGTGAGTTGAGAGCGGCCTTCCGCACCGGCCTGTTTCTCGCTCCATTTCACGGATGGGGCCCTTTCCCCCGTCTCTCCCACACGAGCACTGTGAAATTCCTCTGGCTTCAGGAACGGCAATGTTAACTAAAGCGCAGGAACCCTCTAGCATTGATTCTTGGGGTTAGTAGCCCGGTAACCAGGCATCCAGGCACCCAGGGCAGGGCAGGGCGGATCTCCGAAAACGACAGCGGAGTCGACAGCAGCCTTCCTTACAGGCCTGCTTCTCACTCCGGGTTCCGTTTGGGTTCCATTTCTCATGCGTTCCCAGAAACACACACGAGATGAAGTTCACGCTCAGGAAGGGCGATCTGTGCCGAGGCACGGGTTCTCTCCAGTGTTGTTCCTTTGCGTCGGGTGGACGGCCCTTAGGACTCCACGCACACGCGGGAGAGCCGACCTAGGTTCCCGAAACAAGAGTTGAGTCGAGGGGTGCCTTCTGCCCATGCTTCTCTCTCCCTCGGAATTCTGCTGGGGCTCACTCCCCGCGTTTGCCCTGAAGCAGAGTTGAAAAGGCTGCCACCCTGTGGAGAGGCATTGAATGAGCTGAAGCCGGGCTTCTTTCCCGGCTTCTTTCTGCCAAATCAGCGTGGAGCCCTTAGCATTCCTAGGCACGCATGGGGCAGTAAGGGTGCGCTTCAGGTAACAAGAGCTGAGTCGAGAGGTGCCTTCTGGCCCGGACTTCTTCTCCCTCGGTTTCACGTGAGGAACCCGTTCCCCAGGCTCTCCCCCCACGGTAGCCTGGAAACTGCTTCCTCCCTCAGAGAGGTGGATGGCAGCTAAAGCACGGTTTCTCTACCGTGTTGTCTCTTCGAGTTCGAACGCTAGCGATTAGGCTTCCATGCGAAAGTGAGGCCGCAGAGCTAGCCTCCTGAAACAGGTGGGGAGTCGTGTGCTGCCTTCGGCCAGGGCCTGAGTCCCACTCGGAAAATGCCTCCGGACTCCCTTGCGGTGCTCTCACGCATTCCCACAGCAAAATGCTTGCACCCTCAGGAACGGCTCTTTTGGCTGAAGCACGGGTTCTCAGCAGAGCTGTTCCTTCGAGTTAGGGGGTTGCCTTCAGGCCTGCACGCACACACGGGGCAACGGTACTAGGCGCGTAAGCAAGAGGTGAGCTGAGAGCTGCCTTCCGCGCCGGCCTTGTTGCTCCCTCGATTTGACGTATGGAACCCGTTCCCCAGGCTCTCAGCTACAGTACACGGTAAACTGCTTCCTCCCACAGACCATGACACAAGTGGGGAGTCGTGCTCTGCTTTCTTCCGGGGCCTGAGTCTCCCACGGAAAATGTTTTGGGACTCCCTTGCCGTTCTCTCACGCAGGCACACAGCAACATGCTTCCAGCCTCGGGAAGGCCTCTTTTCGCTGAAGCAGGAATTCTCTGCAGACTTGTTCCTTCCACTTAGGTGCTTGGCTTTAGGCCTGCTGCAGGCACACACGGGGCAACGGTACCAGCCCCGTAACCCAGGAGGGAGCTGACAGCTGCCTTCTGCACCGGCCTGTTTCTCCATCGAGTTTACGTATGGAACCCGTCCCCAGGCTCTCACCCACAGTGCAGAGTGAACTGCTTCCCCCCACAGACCATGACACCAGTGGGGAGTCGTGCTCGGCCTTCTTCCGGGGCCTGAGTCTCCCGCGGAAAATGGTTGGGGACTCCCTGGCCGTTCTCTCACGCATGCACACAGCAACATGCTTCCAGCCTCGGGAAGGCCTCTTTTCGCGGAAGCAGGAATTCTCCACACACTCGTTCCTTCGACTCAGGGGCTTGGCTTTAGGCCTGCAGGCACACGTACGGGGCAACGGTAACCAGCCTCGTAAACAAGGAGTGAGTTGACAGCTGCCTTCCGCGCCGGCCTGGTTCTGCCTCGATTTTACCTATGGAACCCGCCCCCCAGGCCCTCACCCACACTGCAGCATAAACTGCTTCCTCCCACAGAGAGGTCGGCGGTAGCCAAAGCACGGCTTCTGTACACTGTTGTTTCTTCGAGGTAGAACGCAAGCGATTGGACTTCCGTGCAGAAGTGGGGCCGCAGGGCTAGCTTCCTGAAACAAGTGGGGAGTCGTGTGCTGCCTTCTGCAGCGGCCTGAGGCTCCCACGGAAAATGGTTTGGGACTCCGTTGCAGTGCGCTCACGCATGCGCACAGCAACACGCTTCCAGCCTCAGGAAGGCCTCTTTCCGCTGAAGCAGGAATTCTCTGCAGACTTGTTCCTTCCACTTAGGTGCTTGGCTTTAGGCCTGCTGCAGGCACACACGGGGCAACGGTACCAGCCCCGTAACCCAGGAGGGAGCTGACAGCTGCCTTCTGCACCGGCCTGTTTCTCCATCGAGTTTACGTATGGAACCCGTCCCCAGGCTCTCACCCACAGGGCAGAGTAAACTGCTTCCCCCCACAGACCATGACACCAGTGGGGAGTCGTGCTCGGCCTTCTTCCGGGGCCTGAGTCTCCCGCGGAAAATGGTTGGGGACTCCCTTGCCGTTCTCTCACGCATGCACGCAGCAAAATGCTTCCAGCCTCGGGAAGGCCTCTTTTCGCTGAAGCAGGAATTCTCTACACACTTGTCCCTCCGACTTAGGGGCTTGGCTTTAGGCCTGCAGGCACACCCGGGGCAAGGGGACCGGCCTCCTCCACAAGAGGTGAGTTGAGAGCGGCCTTCCGCACCGGCCTGTTTCTCGCTCCATTTCACGGATGGGGCCCTTTCCCCCGTCTCTCCCACACGAGCACTGTGAAATTCCTCTGGCTTCAGGAACGGCAATGTTAACTAAAGCGCAGGAACCCTCTAGCATTGATTCTTGGGGTTAGTAGCCCGGTAACCAGGCATCCAGGCACCCAGGGCAGGGCAGGGCGGATCTCCGAAAACGACAGCGGAGTCGACAGCAGCCTTCCTTACAGGCCTGCTTCTCACTCCGGGTTCCGTTTGGGTTCCATTTCTCATGCGTTCCCAGAAACACACACGAGATGAAGTTCACGCTCAGGAAGGGCGATCTGTGCCGAGGCACGGGTTCTCTCCAGTGTTGTTCCTTTGCGTCGGGTGGACGGCCCTTAGGACTCCACGCACACGCGGGAGAGCCGACCTAGGTTCCCGAAACAAGAGTTGAGTCGAGGGGTGCCTTCTGCCCATGCTTCTCTCTCCCTCGGAATTCTGCTGGGGCTCACTCCCCGCGTTTGC
This sequence comes from Mirounga angustirostris, assembly GCF_029215605.1. Lineage (NCBI taxonomy): Eukaryota > Metazoa > Chordata > Mammalia > Carnivora > Phocidae > Mirounga > Mirounga angustirostris. The sequence goes on from NW_026991848.1 coordinate 99,426, forward strand.
CCTGAAGCAGAGTTGAAAAGGCTGCCACCCTGTGGAGAGGCATTGAATGAGCTGAAGCCGGGCTTCTTTCCCGGCTTCTTTCTGCCAAATCAGCGTGGAGCCCTTAGCATTCCTAGGCACGCATGGGGCAGTAAGGGTGCGCTTCAGGTAACAAGAGCTGAGTCGAGAGGTGCCTTCTGGCCCGGACTTCTTCTCCCTCGGTTTCACGTGAGGAACCCGTTCCCCAGGCTCTCCCCCCACGGTAGCCTGGAAACTGCTTCCTCCCTCAGAGAGGTGGATGGCAGCTAAAGCACGGTTTCTCTACCGTGTTGTCTCTTCGAGTTCGAACGCTAGCGATTAGGCTTCCATGCGAAAGTGAGGCCGCAGAGCTAGCCTCCTGAAACAGGTGGGGAGTCGTGTGCTGCCTTCGGCCAGGGCCTGAGTCCCACTCGGAAAATGCCTCCGGACTCCCTTGCGGTGCTCTCACGCATTCCCACAGCAAAATGCTTGCACCCTCAGGAACGGCTCTTTTGGCTGAAGCACGGGTTCTCAGCAGAGCTGTTCCTTCGAGTTAGGGGGTTGCCTTCAGGCCTGCACGCACACACGGGGCAACGGTACTAGGCGCGTAAGCAAGAGGTGAGCTGAGAGCTGCCTTCCGCGCCGGCCTTGTTGCTCCCTCGATTTGACGTATGGAACCCGTTCCCCAGGCTCTCAGCTACAGTACACGGTAAACTGCTTCCTCCCACAGACCATGACACAAGTGGGGAGTCGTGCTCTGCTTTCTTCCGGGGCCTGAGTCTCCCACGGAAAATGTTTTGGGACTCCCTTGCCGTTCTCTCACGCAGGCACACAGCAACATGCTTCCAGCCTCGGGAAGGCCTCTTTTCGCTGAAGCAGGAATTCTCTGCAGACTTGTTCCTTCCACTTAGGTGCTTGGCTTTAGGCCTGCTGCAGGCACACACGGGGCAACGGTACCAGCCCCGTAACCCAGGAGGGAGCTGACAGCTGCCTTCTGCACCGGCCTGTTTCTCCATCGAGTTTACGTATGGAACCCGTCCCCAGGCTCTCACCCACAGTGCAGAGTGAACTGCTTCCCCCCACAGACCATGACACCAGTGGGGAGTCGTGCTCGGCCTTCTTCCGGGGCCTGAGTCTCCCGCGGAAAATGGTTGGGGACTCCCTGGCCGTTCTCTCACGCATGCACACAGCAACATGCTTCCAGCCTCGGGAAGGCCTCTTTTCGCGGAAGCAGGAATTCTCCACACACTCGTTCCTTCGACTCAGGGGCTTGGCTTTAGGCCTGCAGGCACACGTACGGGGCAACGGTAACCAGCCTCGTAAACAAGGAGTGAGTTGACAGCTGCCTTCCGCGCCGGCCTGGTTCTGCCTCGATTTTACCTATGGAACCCGCCCCCCAGGCCCTCACCCACACTGCAGCATAAACTGCTTCCTCCCACAGAGAGGTCGGCGGTAGCCAAAGCACGGCTTCTGTACACTGTTGTTTCTTCGAGGTAGAACGCAAGCGATTGGACTTCCGTGCAGAAGTGGGGCCGCAGGGCTAGCTTCCTGAAACAAGTGGGGAGTCGTGTGCTGCCTTCTGCAGCGGCCTGAGGCTCCCACGGAAAATGGTTTGGGACTCCGTTGCAGTGCGCTCACGCATGCGCACAGCAACACGCTTCCAGCCTCAGGAAGGCCTCTTTCCGCTGAAGCAGGAATTCTCTGCAGACTTGTTCCTTCCACTTAGGTGCTTGGCTTTAGGCCTGCTGCAGGCACACACGGGGCAACGGTACCAGCCCCGTAACCCAGGAGGGAGCTGACAGCTGCCTTCTGCACCGGCCTGTTTCTCCATCGAGTTTACGTATGGAACCCGTCCCCAGGCTCTCACCCACAGTGCAGAGTAAACTGCTTCCCCCCACAGACCATGACACCAGTGGGGAGTCGTGCTCGGCCTTCTTCCGGGGCCTGAGTCTCCCGCGGAAAATGGTTGGAGACTCCCTTGCCGTTCTCTCACGCATGCACGCAGCAACATGCTTCCAGCCTCGGGAAGGCCTCTTTTCGCGGAAGCAGGAATTCTCCACACACTCGTTCCTCCGACTCAGGGGCTTGGCTTTAGGCCTGCAGGCACACCCGGGGCAAGGGGACCGGCCTCCTCCACAAGAGGTGAGTTGAGAGCGGCCTTCCGCACCGGCCTGTTTCTCGCTCCATTTCACGGATGGGGCCCTTTCCCCCGTCTCTCCCACACGAGCACTGTGAAATTCCTCTGGCTTCAGGAACGGCAATGTTAACTAAAGCGCAGGAACCCTCTAGCATTGATTCTTGGGGTTAGTAGCCCGGTAACCAGGCATCCAGGCACCCAGGGCAGGGCAGGGCGGATCTCCGAAAACGACAGCGGAGTCGACAGCAGCCTTCCTTACAGGCCTGCTTCTCACTCCGGGTTCCGTTTGGGTTCCATTTCTCATGCGTTCCCAGAAACACACACGAGATGAAGTTCACGCTCAGGAAGGGCGATCTGTGCCGAGGCACGGGTTCTCTCCAGTGTTGTTCCTTTGCGTCGGGTGGACGGCCCTTAGGACTCCACGCACACGCGGGAGAGCCGACCTAGGTTCCCGAAACAAGAGTTGAGTCGAGGGGTGCCTTCTGCCCATGCTTCTCTCTCCCTCGGAATTCTGCTGGGGCTCACTCCCCGCGTTTGCCCTGAAGCAGAGTTGAAAAGGCTGCCACCCTGTGGAGAGGCATTGAATGAGCTGAAGCCGGGCTTCTTTCCCGGCTTCTTTCTGCCAAATCAGCGTGGAGCCCTTAGCATTCCTAGGCACGCATGGGGCAGTAAGGGTGCGCTTCAGGTAACAAGAGCTGAGTCGAGAGGTGCCTTCTGGCCCGGACTTCTTCTCCCTCGGTTTCACGTGAGGAACCCGTTCCCCAGGCTCTCCCCCCACGGTAGCCTGGAAACTGCTTCCTCCCTCAGAGAGGTGGATGGCAGCTAAAGCACGGTTTCTCTACCGTGTTGTCTCTTCGAGTTCGAACGCTAGCGATTAGGCTTCCATGCGAAAGTGAGGCCGCAGAGCTAGCCTCCTGAAACAGGTGGGGAGTCGTGTGCTGCCTTCGGCCAGGGCCTGAGTCCCACTCGGAAAATGCCTCCGGACTCCCTTGCGGTGCTCTCACGCATTCCCACAGCAAAATGCTTGCACCCTCAGGAACGGCTCTTTTGGCTGAAGCACGGGTTCTCAGCAGAGCTGTTCCTTCGAGTTAGGGGGTTGCCTTCAGGCCTGCACGCACACACGGGGCAACGGTACTAGGCGCGTAAGCAAGAGGTGAGCTGAGAGCTGCCTTCCGCGCCGGCCTTGTTGCTCCCTCGATTTGACGTATGGAACCCGTTCCCCAGGCTCTCAGCTACAGTACACGGTAAACTGCTTCCTCCCACAGACCATGACACAAGTGGGGAGTCGTGCTCTGCTTTCTTCCGGGGCCTGAGTCTCCCACGGAAAATGTTTTGGGACTCCCTTGCCGTTCTCTCACGCAGGCACACAGCAACATGCTTCCAGCCTCGGGAAGGCCTCTTTTCGCTGAAGCAGGAATTCTCTGCAGACTTGTTCCTTCCACTTAGGTGCTTGGCTTTAGGCCTGCTGCAGGCACACACGGGGCAACGGTACCAGCCCCGTAACCCAGGAGGGAGCTGACAGCTGCCTTCTGCACCGGCCTGTTTCTCCATCGAGTTTACGTATGGAACCCGTCCCCAGGCTCTCACCCACAGGGCAGAGTAAACTGCTTCCCCCCACAGACCATGACACCAGTGGGGAGTCGTGCTCGGCCTTCTTCCGGGGCCTGAGTCTCCCGCGGAAAATGGTTGGGGACTCCCTGGCCGTTCTCTCACGCATGCACACAGCAACATGCTTCCAGCCTCGGGAAGGCCTCTTTTCGCGGAAGCAGGAATTCTCCACACACTCGTTCCTTCGACTCAGGGGCTTGGCTTTAGGCCTGCAGGCACACGTACGGGGCAACGGTAACCAGCCTCGTAAACAAGGAGTGAGTTGACAGCTGCCTTCCGCGCCGGCCTGGTTCTGCCTCGATTTTACCTATGGAACCCGCCCCCCAGGCCCTCACCCACACTGCAGCATAAACTGCTTCCTCCCACAGAGAGGTCGGCGGTAGCCAAAGCACGGCTTCTGTACACTGTTGTTTCTTCGAGGTAGAACGCAAGCGATTGGACTTCCGTGCAGAAGTGGGGCCGCAGGGCTAGCTTCCTGAAACAAGTGGGGAGTCGTGTGCTGCCTTCTGCAGCGGCCTGAGGCTCCCACGGAAAATGGTTTGGGACTCCGTTGCAGTGCGCTCACGCATGCGCACAGCAACACGCTTCCAGCCTCAGGAAGGCCTCTTTCCGCTGAAGCAGGCCTTGTTCTGCAGTCTTGTTCCTTCTCTGCAGACTTGTTCCTTCCACTTAGGTGCTTGGCTTTAGGCCTGCTGCAGGCACACACGGGGCAACGGTACCAGCCCCGTAACCCAGGAGGGAGCTGACAGCTGCCTTCTGCACCGGCCTGTTTCTCCATCGAGTTTACGTATGGAACCCGTCCCCAGGCTCTCACCCACAGGGCAGAGTAAACTGCTTCCCCCCACAGACCATGACACCAGTGGGGAGTCGTGCTCGGCCTTCTTCCGGGGCCTGAGTCTCCCACGGAAAATGGTTGGGGACTCCCTTGCCGTTCTCTCACGCATGCACGCAGCAAAATGCTTCCAGCCTCGGGAAGGCCTCTTTTCGCTGAAGCAGGAATTCTCTACACACTTGTCCCTCCGACTTAGGGGCTTGGCTTTAGGCCTGCAGGCACACCCGGGGCAAGGGGACCGGCCTCCTCCACAAGAGGTGAGTTGAGAGCGGCCTTCCGCACCGGCCTGTTTCTCGCTCCATTTCACGGATGGGGCCCTTTCCCCCGTCTCTCCCACACGAGCACTGTGAAATTCCTCTGGCTTCAGGAACGGCAATGTTAACTAAAGCGCAGGAACCCTCTAGCATTGATTCTTGGGGTTAGTAGCCCGGTAACCAGGCATCCAGGCACCCAGGGCAGGGCAGGGCGGATCTCCGAAAACGACAGCGGAGTCGACAGCAGCCTTCCTTACAGGCCTGCTTCTCACTCCGGGTTCCGTTTGGGTTCCATTTCTCATGCGTTCCCAGAAACACACACGAGATGAAGTTCACGCTCAGGAAGGGCGATCTGTGCCGAGGCACGGGTTCTCTCCAGTGTTGTTCCTTTGCGTCGGGTGGACGGCCCTTAGGACTCCACGCACACGCGGGAGAGCCGACCTAGGTTCCCGAAACAAGAGTTGAGTCGAGGGGTGCCTTCTGCCCATGCTTCTCTCTCCCTCGGAATTCTGCTGGGGCTCACTCCCCGCGTTTGCCCTGAAGCAGAGTTGAAAAGGCTGCCACCCTGTGGAGAGGCATTGAATGAGCTGAAGCCGGGCTTCTTTCCCGGCTTCTTTCTGCCAAATCAGCGTGGAGCCCTTAGCATTCCTAGGCACGCATGGGGCAGTAAGGGTGCGCTTCAGGTAACAAGAGCTGAGTCGAGAGGTGCCTTCTGGCCCGGACTTCTTCTCCCTCGGTTTCACGTGAGGAACCCGTTCCCCAGGCTCTCCCCCCACGGTAGCCTGGAAACTGCTTCCTCCCTCAGAGAGGTGGATGGCAGCTAAAGCACGGTTTCTCTACCGTGTTGTCTCTTCGAGTTCGAACGCTAGCGATTAGGCTTCCATGCGAAAGTGAGGCCGCAGAGCTAGCCTCCTGAAACAGGTGGGGAGTCGTGTGCTGCCTTCGGCCAGGGCCTGAGTCCCACTCGGAAAATGCCTCCGGACTCCCTTGCGGTGCTCTCACGCATTCCCACAGCAAAATGCTTGCACCCTCAGGAACGGCTCTTTTGGCTGAAGCACGGGTTCTCAGCAGAGCTGTTCCTTCGAGTTAGGGGGTTGCCTTCAGGCCTGCACGCACACACGGGGCAACGGTACTAGGCGCGTAAGCAAGAGGTGAGCTGAGAGCTGCCTTCCGCGCCGGCCTTGTTGCTCCCTCGATTTGACGTATGGAACCCGTTCCCCAGGCTCTCAGCTACAGTACACGGTAAACTGCTTCCTCCCACAGACCATGACACAAGTGGGGAGTCGTGCTCTGCTTTCTTCCGGGGCCTGAGTCTCCCACGGAAAATGTTTTGGGACTCCCTTGCCGTTCTCTCACGCATGCACACAGCAACATGCTTCCAGCCTCGGGAAGGCCTCTTTTCGCTGAAGCAGGAATTCTCTGCAGACTTGTTCCTTCCACTTAGGTGCTTGGCTTTAGGCCTGCTGCAGGCACACACGGGGCAACGGTACCAGCCCCGTAACCCAGGAGGGAGCTGACAGCTGCCTTCTGCACCGGCCTGTTTCTCCATCGAGTTTACGTATGGAACCCGTCCCCAGGCTCTCACCCACAGTGCAGAGTGAACTGCTTCCCCCCACAGACCATGACACCAGTGGGGAGTCGTGCTCGGCCTTCTTCCGGGGCCTGAGTCTCCCGCGGAAAATGGTTGGGGACTCCCTGGCCGTTCTCTCACGCATGCACACAGCAACATGCTTCCAGCCTCGGGAAGGCCTCTTTTCGCGGAAGCAGGAATTCTCCACACACTCGTTCCTTCGACTCAGGGGCTTGGCTTTAGGCCTGCAGGCACACGTACGGGGCAACGGTAACCAGCCTCGTAAACAAGGAGTGAGTTGACAGCTGCCTTCCGCGCCGGCCTGGTTCTGCCTCGATTTTACCTATGGAACCCGCCCCCCAGGCCCTCACCCACACTGCAGCATAAACTGCTTCCTCCCACAGAGAGGTCGGCGGTAGCCAAAGCACGGCTTCTGTACACTGTTGTTTCTTCGAGGTAGAACGCAAGCGATTGGACTTCCGTGCAGAAGTGGGGCCGCAGGGCTAGCTTCCTGAAACAAGTGGGGAGTCGTGTGCTGCCTTCTGCAGCGGCCTGAGGCTCCCACGGAAAATGGTTTGGGACTCCGTTGCAGTGCGCTCACGCATGCGCACAGCAACACGCTTCCAGCCTCAGGAAGGCCTCTTTCCGCTGAAGCAGGAATTCTCTGCAGACTTGTTCCTTCCACTTAGGTGCTTGGCTTTAGGCCTGCTGCAGGCACACACGGGGCAACGGTACCAGCCCCGTAACCCAGGAGGGAGCTGACAGCTGCCTTCTGCACCGGCCTGTTTCTCCATCGAGTTTACGTATGGAACCCGTCCCCAGGCTCTCACCCACAGGGCAGAGTAAACTGCTTCCCCCCACAGACCATGACACCAGTGGGGAGTCGTGCTCGGCCTTCTTCCGGGGCCTGAGTCTCCCACGGAAAATGGTTGGGGACTCCCTTGCCGTTCTCTCACGCATGCACGCAGCAAAATGCTTCCAGCCTCGGGAAGGCCTCTTTTCGCTGAAGCAGGAATTCTCTACACACTTGTCCCTCCGACTTAGGGGCTTGGCTTTAGGCCTGCAGGCACACCCGGGGCAAGGGGACCGGCCTCCTCCACAAGAGGTGAGTTGAGAGCGGCCTTCCGCACCGGCCTGTTTCTCGCTCCATTTCACGGATGGGGCCCTTTCCCCCGTCTCTCCCACACGAGCACTGTGAAATTCCTCTGGCTTCAGGAACGGCAATGTTAACTAAAGCGCAGGAACCCTCTAGCATTGATTCTTGGGGTTAGTAGCCCGGTAACCAGGCATCCAGGCACCCAGGGCAGGGCAGGGCGGATCTCCGAAAACGACAGCGGAGTCGACAGCAGCCTTCCTTACAGGCCTGCTTCTCACTCCGGGTTCCGTTTGGGTTCCATTTCTCATGCGTTCCCAGAAACACACACGAGATGAAGTTCACGCTCAGGAAGGGCGATCTGTGCCGAGGCACGGGTTCTCTCCAGTGTTGTTCCTTTGCGTCGGGTGGACGGCCCTTAGGACTCCACGCACACGCGGGAGAGCCGACCTAGGTTCCCGAAACAAGAGTTGAGTCGAGGGGTGCCTTCTGCCCATGCTTCTCTCTCCCTCGGAATTCTGCTGGGGCTCACTCCCCGCGTTTGCCCTGAAGCAGAGTTGAAAAGGCTGCCACCCTGTGGAGAGGCATTGAATGAGCTGAAGCCGGGCTTCTTTCCCGGCTTCTTTCTGCCAAATCAGCGTGGAGCCCTTAGCATTCCTAGGCACGCATGGGGCAGTAAGGGTGCGCTTCAGGTAACAAGAGCTGAGTCGAGAGGTGCCTTCTGGCCCGGACTTCTTCTCCCTCGGTTTCACGTGAGGAACCCGTTCCCCAGGCTCTCCCCCCACGGTAGCCTGGAAACTGCTTCCTCCCTCAGAGAGGTGGATGGCAGCTAAAGCACGGTTTCTCTACCGTGTTGTCTCTTCGAGTTCGAACGCTAGCGATTAGGCTTCCATGCGAAAGTGAGGCCGCAGAGCTAGCCTCCTGAAACAGGTGGGGAGTCGTGTGCTGCCTTCGGCCAGGGCCTGAGTCCCACTCGGAAAATGCCTCCGGACTCCCTTGCGGTGCTCTCACGCATTCCCACAGCAAAATGCTTGCACCCTCAGGAACGGCTCTTTTGGCTGAAGCACGGGTTCTCAGCAGAGCTGTTCCTTCGAGTTAGGGGGTTGCCTTCAGGCCTGCACGCACACACGGGGCAACGGTACTAGGCGCGTAAGCAAGAGGTGAGCTGAGAGCTGCCTTCCGCGCCGGCCTTGTTGCTCCCTCGATTTGACGTATGGAACCCGTTCCCCAGGCTCTCAGCTACAGTACACGGTAAACTGCTTCCTCCCACAGACCATGACACAAGTGGGGAGTCGTGCTCTGCTTTCTTCCGGGGCCTGAGTCTCCCACGGAAAATGTTTTGGGACTCCCTTGCCGTTCTCTCACGCATGCACACAGCAACATGCTTCCAGCCTCGGGAAGGCCTCTTTTCGCTGAAGCAGGAATTCTCTGCAGACTTGTTCCTTCCACTTAGGTGCTTGGCTTTAGGCCTGCTGCAGGCACACACGGGGCAACGGTACCAGCCCCGTAACCCAGGAGGGAGCTGACAGCTGCCTTCTGCACCGGCCTGTTTCTCCATCGAGTTTACGTATGGAACCCGTCCCCAGGCTCTCACCCACAGTGCAGAGTAAACTGCTTCCCCCCACAGACCATGACACCAGTGGGGAGTCGTGCTCGGCCTTCTTCCGGGGCCTGAGTCTCCCGCGGAAAATGGTTGGGGACTCCCTGGCCGTTCTCTCACGCATGCACACAGCAACATGCTTCCAGCCTCGGGAAGGCCTCTTTTCGCGGAAGCAGGAATTCTCCACACACTCGTTCCTTCGACTCAGGGGCTTGGCTTTAGGCCTGCAGGCACACGTACGGGGCAACGGTAACCAGCCTCGTAAACAAGGAGTGAGTTGACAGCTGCCTTCCGCGCCGGCCTGGTTCTGCCTCGATTTTACCTATGGAACCCGCCCCCCAGGCCCTCACCCACACTGCAGCATAAACTGCTTCCTCCCACAGAGAGGTCGGCGGTAGCCAAAGCACGGCTTCTGTACACTGTTGTTTCTTCGAGGTAGAACGCAAGCGATTGGACTTCCGTGCAGAAGTGGGGCCGCAGGGCTAGCTTCCTGAAACAAGTGGGGAGTCGTGTGCTGCCTTCTGCAGCGGCCTGAGGCTCCCACGGAAAATGGTTTGGGACTCCGTTGCAGTGCGCTCACGCATGCGCACAGCAACACGCTTCCAGCCTCAGGAAGGCCTCTTTCCGCTGAAGCAGGCCTTGTTCTGCAGTCTTGTTCCTTCTCTGCAGACTTGTTCCTTCCACTTAGGTGCTTGGCTTTAGGCCTGCTGCAGGCACACACGGGGCAACGGTACCAGCCCCGTAACCCAGGAGGGAGCTGACAGCTGCCTTCTGCACCGGCCTGTTTCTCCATCGAGTTTACGTATGGAACCCGTCCCCAGGCTCTCACCCACAGTGCAGAGTAAACTGCTTCCCCCCACAGACCATGACACCAGTGGGGAGTCGTGCTCGGCCTTCTTCCGGGGCCTGAGTCTCCCACGGAAAATGGTTGGGGACTCCCTTGCCGTTCTCTCACGCATGCACGCAGCAAAATGCTTCCAGCCTCGGGAAGGCCTCTTTTCGCTGAAGCAGGAATTCTCTACACACTCGTCCCTCCGACTTAGGGGCTTGGCTTTAGGCCTGCAGGCACACCCGGGGCAAGGGGACCGGCCTCCTCCACAAGAGGTGAGTTGAGAGCGGCCTTCCGCACCGGCCTGTTTCTCGCTCCATTTCACGGATGGGGCCCTTTCCCCCGTCTCTCCCACACGAGCACTGTGAAATTCCTCTGGCTTCAGGAACGGCAATGTTAACTAAAGCGCAGGAACCCTCTAGCATTGATTCTTGGGGTTAGTAGCCCGGTAACCAGGCATCCAGGCACCCAGGGCAGGGCAGGGCGGATCTCCGAAAACGACAGCGGAGTCGACAGCAGCCTTCCTTACAGGCCTGCTTCTCACTCCGGGTTCCGTTTGGGTTCCATTTCTCATGCGTTCCCAGAAACACACACGAGATGAAGTTCACGCTCAGGAAGGGCGATCTGTGCCGAGGCACGGGTTCTCTCCAGTGTTGTTCCTTTGCGTCGGGTGGACGGCCCTTAGGACTCCACGCACACGCGGGAGAGCCGACCTAGGTTCCCGAAACAAGAGTTGAGTCGAGGGGTGCCTTCTGCCCATGCTTCTCTCTCCCTCGGAATTCTGCTGGGGCTCACTCCCCGCGTTTGCCCTGAAGCAGAGTTGAAAAGGCTGCCACCCTGTGGAGAGGCATTGAATGAGCTGAAGCCGGGCTTCTTTCCCGGCTTCTTTCTGCCAAATCAGCGTGGAGCCCTTAGCATTCCTAGGCACGCATGGGGCAGTAAGGGTGCGCTTCAGGTAACAAGAGCTGAGTCGAGAGGTGCCTTCTGGCCCGGACTTCTTCTCCCTCGGTTTCACGTGAGGAACCCGTTCCCCAGGCTCTCCCCCCACGGTAGCCTGGAAACTGCTTCCTCCCTCAGAGAGGTGGATGGCAGCTAAAGCACGGTTTCTCTACCGTGTTGTCTCTTCGAGTTCGAACGCTAGCGATTAGGCTTCCATGCGAAAGTGAGGCCGCAGAGCTAGCCTCCTGAAACAGGTGGGGAGTCGTGTGCTGCCTTCGGCCAGGGCCTGAGTCCCACTCGGAAAATGCCTCCGGACTCCCTTGCGGTGCTCTCACGCATTCCCACAGCAAAATGCTTGCACCCTCAGGAACGGCTCTTTTGGCTGAAGCACGGGTTCTCAGCAGAGCTGTTCCTTCGAGTTAGGGGGTTGCCTTCAGGCCTGCACGCACACACGGGGCAACGGTACTAGGCGCGTAAGCAAGAGGTGAGCTGAGAGCTGCCTTCCGCGCCGGCCTTGTTGCTCCCTCGATTTGACGTATGGAACCCGTTCCCCAGGCTCTCAGCTACAGTACACGGTAAACTGCTTCCTCCCACAGACCATGACACAAGTGGGGAGTCGTGCTCTGCTTTCTTCCGGGGCCTGAGTCTCCCACGGAAAATGTTTTGGGACTCCCTTGCCGTTCTCTCACGCATGCACACAGCAACATGCTTCCAGCCTCGGGAAGGCCTCTTTTCGCTGAAGCAGGAATTCTCTGCAGACTTGTTCCTTCCACTTAGGTGCTTGGCTTTAGGCCTGCTGCAGGCACACACGGGGCAACGGTACCAGCCCCGTAACCCAGGAGGGAGCTGACAGCTGCCTTCTGCACCGGCCTGTTTCTCCATCGAGTTTACGTATGGAACCCGTCCCCAGGCTCTCACCCACAGTGCAGAGTAAACTGCTTCCCCCCACAGACCATGACACCAGTGGGGAGTCGTGCTCGGCCTTCTTCCGGGGCCTGAGTCTCCCGCGGAAAATGGTTGGGGACTCCCTGGCCGTTCTCTCACGCATGCACACAGCAACATGCTTCCAGCCTCGGGAAGGCCTCTTTTCGCGGAAGCAGGAATTCTCCACACACTCGTTCCTTCGACTCAGGGGCTTGGCTTTAGGCCTGCAGGCACACGTACGGGGCAACGGTAACCAGCCTCGTAAACAAGGAGTGAGTTGACAGCTGCCTTCCGCGCCGGCCTGGTTCTGCCTCGATTTTACCTATGGAACCCGCCCCCCAGGCCCTCACCCACACTGCAGCATAAACTGCTTCCTCCCACAGAGAGGTCGGCGGTAGCCAAAGCACGGCTTCTGTACACTGTTGTTTCTTCGAGGTAGAACGCAAGCGATTGGACTTCCGTGCAGAAGTGGGGCCGCAGGGCTAGCTTCCTGAAACAAGTGGGGAGTCGTGTGCTGCCTTCTGCAGCGGCCTGAGGCTCCCACGGAAAATGGTTTGGGACTCCGTTGCAGTGCGCTCACGCATGCGCACAGCAACACGCTTCCAGCCTCAGGAAGGCCTCTTTCCGCTGAAGCAGGCCTTGTTCTGCAGTCTTGTTCCTTCTCTGCAGACTTGTTCCTTCCACTTAGGTGCTTGGCTTTAGGCCTGCTGCAGGCACACACGGGGCAACGGTACCAGCCCCGTAACCCAGGAGGGAGCTGACAGCTGCCTTCTGCACCGGCCTGTTTCTCCATCGAGTTTACGTATGGAACCCGTCCCCAGGCTCTCACCCACAGTGCAGAGTAAACTGCTTCCCCCCACAGACCATGACACCAGTGGGGAGTCGTGCTCGGCCTTCTTCCGGGGCCTGAGTCTCCCACGGAAAATGGTTGGGGACTCCCTTGCCGTTCTCTCACGCATGCACGCAGCAAAATGCTTCCAGCCTCGGGAAGGCCTCTTTTCGCTGAAGCAGGAATTCTCTACACACTCGTCCCTCCGACTTAGGGGCTTGGCTTTAGGCCTGCAGGCACACCCGGGGCAAGGGGACCGGCCTCCTCCACAAGAGGTGAGTTGAGAGCGGCCTTCCGCACCGGCCTGTTTCTCGCTCCATTTCACGGATGGGGCCCTTTCCCCCGTCTCTCCCACACGAGCACTGTGAAATTCCTCTGGCTTCAGGAACGGCAATGTTAACTAAAGCGCAGGAACCCTCTAGCATTGATTCTTGGGGTTAGTAGCCCGGTAACCAGGCATCCAGGCACCCAGGGCAGGGCAGGGCGGATCTCCGAAAACGACAGCGGAGTCGACAGCAGCCTTCCTTACAGGCCTGCTTCTCACTCCGGGTTCCGTTTGGGTTCCATTTCTCATGCGTTCCCAGAAACACACACGAGATGAAGTTCACGCTCAGGAAGGGCGATCTGTGCCGAGGCACGGGTTCTCTCCAGTGTTGTTCCTTTGCGTCGGGTGGACGGCCCTTAGGACTCCACGCACACGCGGGAGAGCCGACCTAGGTTCCCGAAACAAGAGTTGAGTCGAGGGGTGCCTTCTGCCCATGCTTCTCTCTCCCTCGGAATTCTGCTGGGGCTCACTCCCCGCGTTTGCCCTGAAGCAGAGTTGAAAAGGCTGCCACCCTGTGGAGAGGCATTGAATGAGCTGAAGCCGGGCTTCTTTCCCGGCTTCTTTCTGCCAAATCAGCGTGGAGCCCTTAGCATTCCTAGGCACGCATGGGGCAGTAAGGGTGCGCTTCAGGTAACAAGAGCTGAGTCGAGAGGTGCCTTCTGGCCCGGACTTCTTCTCCCTCGGTTTCACGTGAGGAACCCGTTCCCCAGGCTCTCCCCCCACGGTAGCCTGGAAACTGCTTCCTCCCTCAGAGAGGTGGATGGCAGCTAAAGCACGGTTTCTCTACCGTGTTGTCTCTTCGAGTTCGAACGCTAGCGATTAGGCTTCCATGCGAAAGTGAGGCCGCAGAGCTAGCCTCCTGAAACAGGTGGGGAGTCGTGTGCTGCCTTCGGCCAGGGCCTGAGTCCCACTCGGAAAATGCCTCCGGACTCCCTTGCGGTGCTCTCACGCATTCCCACAGCAAAATGCTTGCACCCTCAGGAACGGCTCTTTTGGCTGAAGCACGGGTTCTCAGCAGAGCTGTTCCTTCGAGTTAGGGGGTTGCCTTCAGGCCTGCACGCACACACGGGGCAACGGTACTAGGCGCGTAAGCAAGAGGTGAGCTGAGAGCTGCCTTCCGCGCCGGCCTTGTTGCTCCCTCGATTTGACGTATGGAACCCGTTCCCCAGGCTCTCAGCTACAGTACACGGTAAACTGCTTCCTCCCACAGACCATGACACAAGTGGGGAGTCGTGCTCTGCTTTCTTCCGGGGCCTGAGTCTCCCACGGAAAATGTTTTGGGACTCCCTTGCCGTTCTCTCACGCATGCACACAGCAACATGCTTCCAGCCTCGGGAAGGCCTCTTTTCGCTGAAGCAGGAATTCTCTGCAGACTTGTTCCTTCCACTTAGGTGCTTGGCTTTAGGCCTGCTGCAGGCACACACGGGGCAACGGTACCAGCCCCGTAACCCAGGAGGGAGCTGACAGCTGCCTTCTGCACCGGCCTGTTTCTCCATCGAGTTTACGTATGGAACCCGTCCCCAGGCTCTCACCCACAGTGCAGAGTAAACTGCTTCCCCCCACAGACCATGACACCAGTGGGGAGTCGTGCTCGGCCTTCTTCCGGGGCCTGAGTCTCCCGCGGAAAATGGTTGGGGACTCCCTGGCCGTTCTCTCACGCATGCACACAGCAACATGCTTCCAGCCTCGGGAAGGCCTCTTTTCGCGGAAGCAGGAATTCTCCACACACTCGTTCCTTCGACTCAGGGGCTTGGCTTTAGGCCTGCAGGCACACGTACGGGGCAACGGTAACCAGCCTCGTAAACAAGGAGTGAGTTGACAGCTGCCTTCCGCGCCGGCCTGGTTCTGCCTCGATTTTACCTATGGAACCCGCCCCCCAGGCCCTCACCCACACTGCAGCATAAACTGCTTCCTCCCACAGAGAGGTCGGCGGTAGCCAAAGCACGGCTTCTGTACACTGTTGTTTCTTCGAGGTAGAACGCAAGCGATTGGACTTCCGTGCAGAAGTGGGGCCGCAGGGCTAGCTTCCTGAAACAAGTGGGGAGTCGTGTGCTGCCTTCTGCAGCGGCCTGAGGCTCCCACGGAAAATGGTTTGGGACTCCGTTGCAGTGCGCTCACGCATGCGCACAGCAACACGCTTCCAGCCTCAGGAAGGCCTCTTTCCGCTGAAGCAGGCCTTGTTCTGCAGTCTTGTTCCTTCTCTGCAGACTTGTTCCTTCCACTTAGGTGCTTGGCTTTAGGCCTGCTGCAGGCACACACGGGGCAACGGTACCAGCCCCGTAACCCAGGAGGGAGCTGACAGCTGCCTTCTGCACCGGCCTGTTTCTCCATCGAGTTTACGTATGGAACCCGTCCCCAGGCTCTCACCCACAGGGCAGAGTAAACTGCTTCCCCCCACAGACCATGACACCAGTGGGGAGTCGTGCTCGGCCTTCTTCCGGGGCCTGAGTCTCCCACGGAAAATGGTTGGGGACTCCCTTGCCGTTCTCTCACGCATGCACGCAGCAAAATGCTTCCAGCCTCGGGAAGGCCTCTTTTCGCTGAAGCAGGAATTCTCTACACACTTGTCCCTCCGACTTAGGGGCTTGGCTTTAGGCCTGCAGGCACACCCGGGGCAAGGGGACCGGCCTCCTCCACAAGAGGTGAGTTGAGAGCGGCCTTCCGCACCGGCCTGTTTCTCGCTCCATTTCACGGATGGGGCCCTTTCCCCCGTCTCTCCCACACGAGCACTGTGAAATTCCTCTGGCTTCAGGAACGGCAATGTTAACTAAAGCGCAGGAACCCTCTAGCATTGATTCTTGGGGTTAGTAGCCCGGTAACCAGGCATCCAGGCACCCAGGGCAGGGCAGGGCGGATCTCCGAAAACGACAGCGGAGTCGACAGCAGCCTTCCTTACAGGCCTGCTTCTCACTCCGGGTTCCGTTTGGGTTCCATTTCTCATGCGTTCCCAGAAACACACACGAGATGAAGTTCACGCTCAGGAAGGGCGATCTGTGCCGAGGCACGGGTTCTCTCCAGTGTTGTTCCTTTGCGTCGGGTGGACGGCCCTTAGGACTCCACGCACACGCGGGAGAGCCGACCTAGGTTCCCGAAACAAGAGTTGAGTCGAGGGGTGCCTTCTGCCCATGCTTCTCTCTCCCTCGGAATTCTGCTGGGGCTCACTCCCCGCGTTTGCCCTGAAGCAGAGTTGAAAAGGCTGCCACCCTGTGGAGAGGCATTGAATGAGCTGAAGCCGGGCTTCTTTCCCGGCTTCTTTCTGCCAAATCAGCGTGGAGCCCTTAGCATTCCTAGGCACGCATGGGGCAGTAAGGGTGCGCTTCAGGTAACAAGAGCTGAGTCGAGAGGTGCCTTCTGGCCCGGACTTCTTCTCCCTCGGTTTCACGTGAGGAACCCGTTCCCCAGGCTCTCCCCCCACGGTAGCCTGGAAACTGCTTCCTCCCTCAGAGAGGTGGATGGCAGCTAAAGCACGGTTTCTCTACCGTGTTGTCTCTTCGAGTTCGAACGCTAGCGATTAGGCTTCCATGCGAAAGTGAGGCCGCAGAGCTAGCCTCCTGAAACAGGTGGGGAGTCGTGTGCTGCCTTCGGCCAGGGCCTGAGTCCCACTCGGAAAATGCCTCCGGACTCCCTTGCGGTGCTCTCACGCATTCCCACAGCAAAATGCTTGCACCCTCAGGAACGGCTCTTTTGGCTGAAGCACGGGTTCTCAGCAGAGCTGTTCCTTCGAGTTAGGGGGTTGCCTTCAGGCCTGCACGCACACACGGGGCAACGGTACTAGGCGCGTAAGCAAGAGGTGAGCTGAGAGCTGCCTTCCGCGCCGGCCTTGTTGCTCCCTCGATTTGACGTATGGAACCCGTTCCCCAGGCTCTCAGCTACAGTACACGGTAAACTGCTTCCTCCCACAGACCATGACACAAGTGGGGAGTCGTGCTCTGCTTTCTTCCGGGGCCTGAGTCTCCCACGGAAAATGTTTTGGGACTCCCTTGCCGTTCTCTCACGCAGGCACACAGCAACATGCTTCCAGCCTCGGGAAGGCCTCTTTTCGCTGAAGCAGGAATTCTCTGCAGACTTGTTCCTTCCACTTAGGTGCTTGGCTTTAGGCCTGCTGCAGGCACACACGGGGCAACGGTACCAGCCCCGTAACCCAGGAGGGAGCTGACAGCTGCCTTCTGCACCGGCCTGTTTCTCCATCGAGTTTACGTATGGAACCCGTCCCCAGGCTCTCACCCACAGTGCAGAGTAAACTGCTTCCCCCCACAGACCATGACACCAGTGGGGAGTCGTGCTCGGCCTTCTTCCGGGGCCTGAGTCTCCCGCGGAAAATGGTTGGGGACTCCCTGGCCGTTCTCTCACGCATGCACACAGCAACATGCTTCCAGCCTCGGGAAGGCCTCTTTTCGCGGAAGCAGGAATTCTCCACACACTCGTTCCTTCGACTCAGGGGCTTGGCTTTAGGCCTGCAGGCACACGTACGGGGCAACGGTAACCAGCCTCGTAAACAAGGAGTGAGTTGACAGCTGCCTTCCGCGCCGGCCTGGTTCTGCCTCGATTTTACCTATGGAACCCGCCCCCCAGGCCCTCACCCACACTGCAGCATAAACTGCTTCCTCCCACAGACAGGTCGGCGGTAGCCAAAGCACGGCTTCTGTACACTGTTGTTTCTTCGAGGTAGAACGCAAGCGATTGGACTTCCGTGCAGAAGTGGGGCCGCAGGGCTAGCTTCCTGAAACAAGTGGGGAGTCGTGTGCTGCCTTCTGCAGCGGCCTGAGGCTCCCACGGAAAATGGTTTGGGACTCCGTTGCAGTGCGCTCACGCATGCGCACAGCAACACGCTTCCAGCCTCAGGAAGGCCTCTTTCCGCTGAAGCAGGAATTCTCTGCAGACTTGTTCCTTCCACTTAGGTGCTTGGCTTTAGGCCTGCTGCAGGCACACACGGGGCAACGGTACCAGCCCCGTAACCCAGGAGGGAGCTGACAGCTGCCTTCTGCACCGGCCTGTTTCTCCATCGAGTTTACGTATGGAACCCGTCCCCAGGCTCTCACCCACAGGGCAGAGTAAACTGCTTCCCCCCACAGACCATGACACCAGTGGGGAGTCGTGCTCGGCCTTCTTCCGGGGCCTGAGTCTCCCACGGAAAATGGTTGGGGACTCCCTTGCCGTTCTCTCACGCATGCACGCAGCAAAATGCTTCCAGCCTCGGGAAGGCCTCTTTTCGCTGAAGCAGGAATTCTCTACACACTTGTCCCTCCGACTTAGGGGCTTGGCTTTAGGCCTGCAGGCACACCCGGGGCAAGGGGACCGGCCTCCTCCACAAGAGGTGAGTTGAGAGCGGCCTTCCGCACCGGCCTGTTTCTCGCTCCATTTCACGGATGGGGCCCTTTCCCCCGTCTCTCCCACACGAGCACTGTGAAATTCCTCTGGCTTCAGGAACGGCAATGTTAACTAAAGCGCAGGAACCCTCTAGCATTGATTCTTGGGGTTAGTAGCCCGGTAACCAGGCATCCAGGCACCCAGGGCAGGGCAGGGCGGATCTCCGAAAACGACAGCGGAGTCGACAGCAGCCTTCCTTACAGGCCTGCTTCTCACTCCAGGTTCCGTTTGGGTTCCATTTCTCATGCGTTCCCAGAAACACACACGAGATGAAGTTCACGCTCAGGAAGGGCGATCTGTGCCGAGGCACGGGTTCTCTCCAGTGTTGTTCCTTTGCGTCGGGTGGACGGCCCTTAGGACTCCACGCACACGCGGGAGAGCCGACCTAGGTTCCCGAAACAAGAGTTGAGTCGAGGGGTGCCTTCTGCCCATGCTTCTCTCTCCCTCGGAATTCTGCTGGGGCTCACTCCCCGCGTTTGCCCTGAAGCAGAGTTGAAAAGGCTGCCACCCTGTGGAGAGGCATTGAATGAGCTGAAGCCGGGCTTCTTTCCCGGCTTCTTTCTGCCAAATCAGCGTGGAGCCCTTAGCATTCCTAGGCACGCATGGGGCAGTAAGGGTGCGCTTCAGGTAACAAGAGCTGAGTCGAGAGGTGCCTTCTGGCCCGGACTTCTTCTCCCTCGGTTTCACGTGAGGAACCCGTTCCCCAGGCTCTCCCCCCACGGTAGCCTGGAAACTGCTTCCTCCCTCAGAGAGGTGGATGGCAGCTAAAGCACGGTTTCTCTACCGTGTTGTCTCTTCGAGTTCGAACGCTAGCGATTAGGCTTCCATGCGAAAGTGAGGCCGCAGAGCTAGCCTCCTGAAACAGGTGGGGAGTCGTGTGCTGCCTTCGGCCAGGGCCTGAGTCCCACTCGGAAAATGCCTCCGGACTCCCTTGCGGTGCTCTCACGCATTCCCACAGCAAAATGCTTGCACCCTCAGGAACGGCTCTTTTGGCTGAAGCACGGGTTCTCAGCAGAGCTGTTCCTTCGAGTTAGGGGGTTGCCTTCAGGCCTGCACGCACACACGGGGCAACGGTACTAGGCGCGTAAGCAAGAGGTGAGCTGAGAGCTGCCTTCCGCGCCGGCCTTGTTGCTCCCTCGATTTGACGTATGGAACCCGTTCCCCAGGCTCTCAGCTACAGTACACGGTAAACTGCTTCCTCCCACAGACCATGACACAAGTGGGGAGTCGTGCTCTGCTTTCTTCCGGGGCCTGAGTCTCCCACGGAAAATGTTTTGGGACTCCCTTGCCGTTCTCTCACGCAGGCACACAGCAACATGCTTCCAGCCTCGGGAAGGCCTCTTTTCGCTGAAGCAGGAATTCTCTGCAGACTTGTTCCTTCCACTTAGGTGCTTGGCTTTAGGCCTGCTGCAGGCACACACGGGGCAACGGTACCAGCCCCGTAACCCAGGAGGGAGCTGACAGCTGCCTTCTGCACCGGCCTGTTTCTCCATCGAGTTTACGTATGGAACCCGTCCCCAGGCTCTCACCCACAGTGCAGAGTAAACTGCTTCCCCCCACAGACCATGACACCAGTGGGGAGTCGTGCTCGGCCTTCTTCCGGGGCCTGAGTCTCCCGCGGAAAATGGTTGGGGACTCCCTGGCCGTTCTCTCACGCATGCACACAGCAACATGCTTCCAGCCTCGGGAAGGCCTCTTTTCGCGGAAGCAGGAATTCTCCACACACTCGTTCCTTCGACTCAGGGGCTTGGCTTTAGGCCTGCAGGCACACGTACGGGGCAACGGTAACCAGCCTCGTAAACAAGGAGTGAGTTGACAGCTGCCTTCCGCGCCGGCCTGGTTCTGCCTCGATTTTACCTATGGAACCCGCCCCCCAGGCCCTCACCCACACTGCAGCATAAACTGCTTCCTCCCACAGACAGGTCGGCGGTAGCCAAAGCACGGCTTCTGTACACTGTTGTTTCTTCGAGGTAGAACGCAAGCGATTGGACTTCCGTGCAGAAGTGGGGCCGCAGGGCTAGCTTCCTGAAACAAGTGGGGAGTCGTGTGCTGCCTTCTGCAGCGGCCTGAGGCTCCCACGGAAAATGGTTTGGGACTCCGTTGCAGTGCGCTCACGCATGCGCACAGCAACACGCTTCCAGCCTCAGGAAGGCCTCTTTCCGCTGAAGCAGGAATTCTCTGCAGACTTGTTCCTTCCACTTAGGTGCTTGGCTTTAGGCCTGCTGCAGGCACACACGGGGCAACGGTACCAGCCCCGTAACCCAGGAGGGAGCTGACAGCTGCCTTCTGCACCGGCCTGTTTCTCCATCGAGTTTACGTATGGAACCCGTCCCCAGGCTCTCACCCACAGGGCAGAGTAAACTGCTTCCCCCCACAGACCATGACACCAGTGGGGAGTCGTGCTCGGCCTTCTTCCGGGGCCTGAGTCTCCCACGGAAAATGGTTGGGGACTCCCTTGCCGTTCTCTCACGCATGCACGCAGCAAAATGCTTCCAGCCTCGGGAAGGCCTCTTTTCGCTGAAGCAGGAATTCTCTACACACTTGTCCCTCCGACTTAGGGGCTTGGCTTTAGGCCTGCAGGCACACCCGGGGCAAGGGGACCGGCCTCCTCCACAAGAGGTGAGTTGAGAGCGGCCTTCCGCACCGGCCTGTTTCTCGCTCCATTTCACGGATGGGGCCCTTTCCCCCGTCTCTCCCACACGAGCACTGTGAAATTCCTCTGGCTTCAGGAACGGCAATGTTAACTAAAGCGCAGGAACCCTCTAGCATTGATTCTTGGGGTTAGTAGCCCGGTAACCAGGCATCCAGGCACCCAGGGCAGGGCAGGGCGGATCTCCGAAAACGACAGCGGAGTCGACAGCAGCCTTCCTTACAGGCCTGCTTCTCACTCCGGGTTCCGTTTGGGTTCCATTTCTCATGCGTTCCCAGAAACACACACGAGATGAAGTTCACGCTCAGGAAGGGCGATCTGTGCCGAGGCACGGGTTCTCTCCAGTGTTGTTCCTTTGCGTCGGGTGGACGGCCCTTAGGACTCCACGCACACGCGGGAGAGCCGACCTAGGTTCCCGAAACAAGAGTTGAGTCGAGGGGTGCCTTCTGCCCATGCTTCTCTCTCCCTCGGAATTCTGCTGGGGCTCACTCCCCGCGTTTGCCCTGAAGCAGAGTTGAAAAGGCTGCCACCCTGTGGAGAGGCATTGAATGAGCTGAAGCCGGGCTTCTTTCCCGGCTTCTTTCTGCCAAATCAGCGTGGAGCCCTTAGCATTCCTAGGCACGCATGGGGCAGTAAGGGTGCGCTTCAGGTAACAAGAGCTGAGTCGAGAGGTGCCTTCTGGCCCGGACTTCTTCTCCCTCGGTTTCACGTGAGGAACCCGTTCCCCAGGCTCTCCCCCCACGGTAGCCTGGAAACTGCTTCCTCCCTCAGAGAGGTGGATGGCAGCTAAAGCACGGTTTCTCTACCGTGTTGTCTCTTCGAGTTCGAACGCTAGCGATTAGGCTTCCATGCGAAAGTGAGGCCGCAGAGCTAGCCTCCTGAAACAGGTGGGGAGTCGTGTGCTGCCTTCGGCCAGGGCCTGAGTCCCACTCGGAAAATGCCTCCGGACTCCCTTGCGGTGCTCTCACGCATTCCCACAGCAAAATGCTTGCACCCTCAGGAACGGCTCTTTTGGCTGAAGCACGGGTTCTCAGCAGAGCTGTTCCTTCGAGTTAGGGGGTTGCCTTCAGGCCTGCACGCACACACGGGGCAACGGTACTAGGCGCGTAAGCAAGAGGTGAGCTGAGAGCTGCCTTCCGCGCCGGCCTTGTTGCTCCCTCGATTTGACGTATGGAACCCGTTCCCCAGGCTCTCAGCTACAGTACACGGTAAACTGCTTCCTCCCACAGACCATGACACAAGTGGGGAGTCGTGCTCTGCTTTCTTCCGGGGCCTGAGTCTCCCACGGAAAATGTTTTGGGACTCCCTTGCCGTTCTCTCACGCAGGCACACAGCAACATGCTTCCAGCCTCGGGAAGGCCTCTTTTCGCTGAAGCAGGAATTCTCTGCAGACTTGTTCCTTCCACTTAGGTGCTTGGCTTTAGGCCTGCTGCAGGCACACACGGGGCAACGGTACCAGCCCCGTAACCCAGGAGGGAGCTGACAGCTGCCTTCTGCACCGGCCTGTTTCTCCATCGAGTTTACGTATGGAACCCGTCCCCAGGCTCTCACCCACAGTGCAGAGTAAACTGCTTCCCCCCACAGACCATGACACCAGTGGGGAGTCGTGCTCGGCCTTCTTCCGGGGCCTGAGTCTCCCGCGGAAAATGGTTGGGGACTCCCTGGCCGTTCTCTCACGCATGCACACAGCAACATGCTTCCAGCCTCGGGAAGGCCTCTTTTCGCGGAAGCAGGAATTCTCCACACACTCGTTCCTTCGACTCAGGGGCTTGGCTTTAGGCCTGCAGGCACACGTACGGGGCAACGGTAACCAGCCTCGTAAACAAGGAGTGAGTTGACAGCTGCCTTCCGCGCCGGCCTGGTTCTGCCTCGATTTTACCTATGGAACCCGCCCCCCAGGCCCTCACCCACACTGCAGCATAAACTGCTTCCTCCCACAGAGAGGTCGGCGGTAGCCAAAGCACGGCTTCTGTACACTGTTGTTTCTTCGAGGTAGAACGCAAGCGATTGGACTTCCGTGCAGAAGTGGGGCCGCAGGGCTAGCTTCCTGAAACAAGTGGGGAGTCGTGTGCTGCCTTCTGCAGCGGCCTGAGGCTCCCACGGAAAATGGTTTGGGACTCCGTTGCAGTGCGCTCACGCATGTGCACAGCAACACGCTTCCAGCCTCAGGAAGGCCTCTTTCCGCTGAAGCAGGAATTCTCTGCAGACTTGTTCCTTCCACTTAGGTGCTTGGCTTTAGGCCTGCTGCAGGCACACACGGGGCAACGGTACCAGCCCCGTAACCCAGGAGGGAGCTGACAGCTGCCTTCTGCACCGGCC
Source organism: Mirounga angustirostris (assembly GCF_029215605.1). NCBI lineage: Eukaryota > Metazoa > Chordata > Mammalia > Carnivora > Phocidae > Mirounga > Mirounga angustirostris. Next base: position 122,699 of record NW_026991848.1, read on the forward strand.
TGTTTCTCCATCGAGTTTACGTATGGAACCCGTCCCCAGGCTCTCACCCACAGTGCAGAGTAAACTGCTTCCCCCCACAGACCATGACACCAGTGGGGAGTCGTGCTCGGCCTTCTTCCGGGGCCTGAGTCTCCCACGGAAAATGGTTGGGGACTCCCTTGCCGTTCTCTCACGCATGCACGCAGCAAAATGCTTCCAGCCTCGGGAAGGCCTCTTTTCGCTGAAGCAGGAATTCTCTACACACTTGTCCCTCCGACTTAGGGGCTTGGCTTTAGGCCTGCAGGCACACCCGGGGCAAGGGGACCGGCCTCCTCCACAAGAGGTGAGTTGAGAGCGGCCTTCCGCACCGGCCTGTTTCTCGCTCCATTTCACGGATGGGGCCCTTTCCCCCGTCTCTCCCACACGAGCACTGTGAAATTCCTCTGGCTTCAGGAACGGCAATGTTAACTAAAGCGCAGGAACCCTCTAGCATTGATTCTTGGGGTTAGTAGCCCGGTAACCAGGCATCCAGGCACCCAGGGCAGGGCAGGGCGGATCTCCGAAAACGACAGCGGAGTCGACAGCAGCCTTCCTTACAGGCCTGCTTCTCACTCCGGGTTCCGTTTGGGTTCCATTTCTCATGCGTTCCCAGAAACACACACGAGATGAAGTTCACGCTCAGGAAGGGCGATCTGTGCCGAGGCACGGGTTCTCTCCAGTGTTGTTCCTTTGCGTCGGGTGGACGGCCCTTAGGACTCCACGCACACGCGGGAGAGCCGACCTAGGTTCCCGAAACAAGAGTTGAGTCGAGGGGTGCCTTCTGCCCATGCTTCTCTCTCCCTCGGAATTCTGCTGGGGCTCACTCCCCGCGTTTGCCCTGAAGCAGAGTTGAAAAGGCTGCCACCCTGTGGAGAGGCATTGAATGAGCTGAAGCCGGGCTTCTTTCCCGGCTTCTTTCTGCCAAATCAGCGTGGAGCCCTTAGCATTCCTAGGCACGCATGGGGCAGTAAGGGTGCGCTTCAGGTAACAAGAGCTGAGTCGAGAGGTGCCTTCTGGCCCGGACTTCTTCTCCCTCGGTTTCACGTGAGGAACCCGTTCCCCAGGCTCTCCCCCCACGGTAGCCTGGAAACTGCTTCCTCCCTCAGAGAGGTGGATGGCAGCTAAAGCACGGTTTCTCTACCGTGTTGTCTCTTCGAGTTCGAACGCTAGCGATTAGGCTTCCATGCGAAAGTGAGGCCGCAGAGCTAGCCTCCTGAAACAGGTGGGGAGTCGTGTGCTGCCTTCGGCCAGGGCCTGAGTCCCACTCGGAAAATGCCTCCGGACTCCCTTGCGGTGCTCTCACGCATTCCCACAGCAAAATGCTTGCACCCTCAGGAACGGCTCTTTTGGCTGAAGCACGGGTTCTCAGCAGAGCTGTTCCTTCGAGTTAGGGGGTTGCCTTCAGGCCTGCACGCACACACGGGGCAACGGTACTAGGCGCGTAAGCAAGAGGTGAGCTGAGAGCTGCCTTCCGCGCCGGCCTTGTTGCTCCCTCGATTTGACGTATGGAACCCGTTCCCCAGGCTCTCAGCTACAGTACACGGTAAACTGCTTCCTCCCACAGACCATGACACAAGTGGGGAGTCGTGCTCTGCTTTCTTCCGGGGCCTGAGTCTCCCACGGAAAATGTTTTGGGACTCCCTTGCCGTTCTCTCACGCATGCACACAGCAACATGCTTCCAGCCTCGGGAAGGCCTCTTTTCGCGGAAGCAGGAATTCTCCACACACTCGTTCCTTCGACTCAGGGGCTTGGCTTTAGGCCTGCAGGCACACGTACGGGGCAACGGTAACCAGCCTCGTAAACAAGGAGTGAGTTGACAGCTGCCTTCCGCGCCGGCCTGGTTCTGCCTCGATTTTACCTATGGAACCCGCCCCCCAGGCCCTCACCCACACTGCAGCATAAACTGCTTCCTCCCACAGAGAGGTCGGCGGTAGCCAAAGCACGGCTTCTGTACACTGTTGTTTCTTCGAGGTAGAACGCAAGCGATTGGACTTCCGTGCAGAAGTGGGGCCGCAGGGCTAGCTTCCTGAAACAAGTGGGGAGTCGTGTGCTGCCTTCTGCAGCGGCCTGAGGCTCCCACGGAAAATGGTTTGGGACTCCGTTGCAGTGCGCTCACGCATGCGCACAGCAACACGCTTCCAGCCTCAGGAAGGCCTCTTTCCGCTGAAGCAGGAATTCTCTGCAGACTTGTTCCTTCCACTTAGGTGCTTGGCTTTAGGCCTGCTGCAGGCACACACGGGGCAACGGTACCAGCCCCGTAACCCAGGAGGGAGCTGACAGCTGCCTTCTGCACCGGCCTGTTTCTCCATCGAGTTTACGTATGGAACCCGTCCCCAGGCTCTCACCCACAGTGCAGAGTAAACTGCTTCCCCCCACAGACCATGACACCAGTGGGGAGTCGTGCTCGGCCTTCTTCCGGGGCCTGAGTCTCCCACGGAAAATGGTTGGGGACTCCCTTGCCGTTCTCTCACGCATGCACGCAGCAAAATGCTTCCAGCCTCGGGAAGGCCTCTTTTCGCTGAAGCAGGAATTCTCTACACACTTGTCCCTCCGACTTAGGGGCTTGGCTTTAGGCCTGCAGGCACACCCGGGGCAAGGGGACCGGCCTCCTCCACAAGAGGTGAGTTGAGAGCGGCCTTCCGCACCGGCCTGTTTCTCGCTCCATTTCACGGATGGGGCCCTTTCCCCCGTCTCTCCCACACGAGCACTGTGAAATTCCTCTGGCTTCAGGAACGGCAATGTTAACTAAAGCGCAGGAACCCTCTAGCATTGATTCTTGGGGTTAGTAGCCCGGTAACCAGGCATCCAGGCACCCAGGGCAGGGCAGGGCGGATCTCCGAAAACGACAGCGGAGTCGACAGCAGCCTTCCTTACAGGCCTGCTTCTCACTCCGGGTTCCGTTTGGGTTCCATTTCTCATGCGTTCCCAGAAACACACACGAGATGAAGTTCACGCTCAGGAAGGGCGATCTGTGCCGAGGCACGGGTTCTCTCCAGTGTTGTTCCTTTGCGTCGGGTGGACGGCCCTTAGGACTCCACGCACACGCGGGAGAGCCGACCTAGGTTCCCGAAACAAGAGTTGAGTCGAGGGGTGCCTTCTGCCCATGCTTCTCTCTCCCTCGGAATTCTGCTGGGGCTCACTCCCCGCGTTTGCCCTGAAGCAGAGTTGAAAAGGCTGCCACCCTGTGGAGAGGCATTGAATGAGCTGAAGCCGGGCTTCTTTCCCGGCTTCTTTCTGCCAAATCAGCGTGGAGCCCTTAGCATTCCTAGGCACGCATGGGGCAGTAAGGGTGCGCTTCAGGTAACAAGAGCTGAGTCGAGAGGTGCCTTCTGGCCCGGACTTCTTCTCCCTCGGTTTCACGTGAGGAACCCGTTCCCCAGGCTCTCCCCCCACGGTAGCCTGGAAACTGCTTCCTCCCTCAGAGAGGTGGATGGCAGCTAAAGCACGGTTTCTCTACCGTGTTGTCTCTTCGAGTTCGAACGCTAGCGATTAGGCTTCCATGCGAAAGTGAGGCCGCAGAGCTAGCCTCCTGAAACAGGTGGGGAGTCGTGTGCTGCCTTCGGCCAGGGCCTGAGTCCCACTCGGAAAATGCCTCCGGACTCCCTTGCGGTGCTCTCACGCATTCCCACAGCAAAATGCTTGCACCCTCAGGAACGGCTCTTTTGGCTGAAGCACGGGTTCTCAGCAGAGCTGTTCCTTCGAGTTAGGGGGTTGCCTTCAGGCCTGCACGCACACACGGGGCAACGGTACTAGGCGCGTAAGCAAGAGGTGAGCTGAGAGCTGCCTTCCGCGCCGGCCTTGTTGCTCCCTCGATTTGACGTATGGAACCCGTTCCCCAGGCTCTCAGCTACAGTACACGGTAAACTGCTTCCTCCCACAGACCATGACACAAGTGGGGAGTCGTGCTCTGCTTTCTTCCGGGGCCTGAGTCTCCCACGGAAAATGTTTTGGGACTCCCTTGCCGTTCTCTCACGCATGCACACAGCAACATGCTTCCAGCCTCGGGAAGGCCTCTTTTCGCTGAAGCAGGAATTCTCTGCAGACTTGTTCCTTCCACTTAGGTGCTTGGCTTTAGGCCTGCTGCAGGCACACACGGGGCAACGGTACCAGCCCCGTAACCCAGGAGGGAGCTGACAGCTGCCTTCTGCACCGGCCTGTTTCTCCATCGAGTTTACGTATGGAACCCGTCCCCAGGCTCTCACCCACAGTGCAGAGTGAACTGCTTCCCCCCACAGACCATGACACCAGTGGGGAGTCGTGCTCGGCCTTCTTCCGGGGCCTGAGTCTCCCGCGGAAAATGGTTGGGGACTCCCTGGCCGTTCTCTCACGCATGCACACAGCAACATGCTTCCAGCCTCGGGAAGGCCTCTTTTCGCGGAAGCAGGAATTCTCCACACACTCGTTCCTTCGACTCAGGGGCTTGGCTTTAGGCCTGCAGGCACACGTACGGGGCAACGGTAACCAGCCTCGTAAACAAGGAGTGAGTTGACAGCTGCCTTCCGCGCCGGCCTGGTTCTGCCTCGATTTTACCTATGGAACCCGCCCCCCAGGCCCTCACCCACACTGCAGCATAAACTGCTTCCTCCCACAGAGAGGTCGGCGGTAGCCAAAGCACGGCTTCTGTACACTGTTGTTTCTTCGAGGTAGAACGCAAGCGATTGGACTTCCGTGCAGAAGTGGGGCCGCAGGGCTAGCTTCCTGAAACAAGTGGGGAGTCGTGTGCTGCCTTCTGCAGCGGCCTGAGGCTCCCACGGAAAATGGTTTGGGACTCCGTTGCAGTGCGCTCACGCATGCGCACAGCAACACGCTTCCAGCCTCAGGAAGGCCTCTTTCCGCTGAAGCAGGCCTTGTTCTGCAGTCTTGTTCCTTCTCTGCAGACTTGTTCCTTCCACTTAGGTGCTTGGCTTTAGGCCTGCTGCAGGCACACACGGGGCAACGGTACCAGCCCCGTAACCCAGGAGGGAGCTGACAGCTGCCTTCTGCACCGGCCTGTTTCTCCATCGAGTTTACGTATGGAACCCGTCCCCAGGCTCTCACCCACAGTGCAGAGTAAACTGCTTCCCCCCACAGACCATGACACCAGTGGGGAGTCGTGCTCGGCCTTCTTCCGGGGCCTGAGTCTCCCACGGAAAATGGTTGGGGACTCCCTTGCCGTTCTCTCACGCATGCACGCAGCAAAATGCTTCCAGCCTCGGGAAGGCCTCTTTTCGCTGAAGCAGGAATTCTCTACACACTTGTCCCTCCGACTTAGGGGCTTGGCTTTAGGCCTGCAGGCACACCCGGGGCAAGGGGACCGGCCTCCTCCACAAGAGGTGAGTTGAGAGCGGCCTTCCGCACCGGCCTGTTTCTCGCTCCATTTCACGGATGGGGCCCTTTCCCCCGTCTCTCCCACACGAGCACTGTGAAATTCCTCTGGCTTCAGGAACGGCAATGTTAACTAAAGCGCAGGAACCCTCTAGCATTGATTCTTGGGGTTAGTAGCCCGGTAACCAGGCATCCAGGCACCCAGGGCAGGGCAGGGCGGATCTCCGAAAACGACAGCGGAGTCGACAGCAGCCTTCCTTACAGGCCTGCTTCTCACTCCGGGTTCCGTTTGGGTTCCATTTCTCATGCGTTCCCAGAAACACACACGAGATGAAGTTCACGCTCAGGAAGGGCGATCTGTGCCGAGGCACGGGTTCTCTCCAGTGTTGTTCCTTTGCGTCGGGTGGACGGCCCTTAGGACTCCACGCACACGCGGGAGAGCCGACCTAGGTTCCCGAAACAAGAGTTGAGTCGAGGGGTGCCTTCTGCCCATGCTTCTCTCTCCCTCGGAATTCTGCTGGGGCTCACTCCCCGCGTTTGCCCTGAAGCAGAGTTGAAAAGGCTGCCACCCTGTGGAGAGGCATTGAATGAGC